>NW_027366908.1:0-64469 GCF_046119375.1 Phyllobates terribilis
TGTTTGTTTGTCAGTTAAACTCATTGATGGTGATGTGTGTCAGGGCTCTTTATATCACTGTAAGCAATTGCAGACACCTGTGCTAATTAGTTTGGCAGGTGTGTCCAATGAAAGGCAAGACTACTTAAGAAGGCTGTCTCACATTATTAAGCAGCCTACATTTTCTGCCAAAATGGGAAAGAAAAAGGATGTGTCGGCTGCTGAGAAGCAACAAATTGTGGAGTGTTTAGGTCAAGGCATGACTACAATCAACATTGTGCGATGATCAGGATGAAGTGTCTTGGCAATCAAGAAGTATGTAGCTGATTCACAGTACACACGTGTGCGTGCTGATAAGGGCAAATTGAGGACTCTTTCCTACAGGCAATTACGTCAGGTTGAAAGAGCAGCGGCAAAAAAGCCTTGTCATAGCAGCAGACAAGTTTTTGAAGCTGCTGGTGCCTCCAACGTCCCCCGAACAACAAGATGCAGGGTCCTTCAGAGGTTTGCAGCTGTGCATACGCCATCCTGTCGACCTCCTCTATCCACTTCACACAAGCAGAAACGGCTCCAGTGGGCCAAACATTACATGAAGACTGATTTCAAAACTGTTTTGTTCACGGATGAGTGCCGTGCAGCGCTCGATGGTCCAGATGGATGGAGTGGAGGATGGCTGGTTGATGGACACCCCACGTAAACACGGCTACAGCGCCAACAAGGAGGAGGTGGAGTAATGTTTTGGGCTGGAATCATGGGGAGAGAGATTGTCGGCCCCTTTAGGATCCCTGAAGGCGCTAAAGATGAACTCCATAATGTATGTGGATTTTCTCAAACAGCACTTCCTGCCATGGTTCAAGAAGAAGAACCGTGTATTTCACAGCAAGATCATTTTTTTGCATGATAATGCACCATCTCATGCTGCACATAAAACATCTGCATCTCTGGCTGATATGGGCATAAAAGGGGACAAACTTATGGTGTGACCCCATGCTCCCCTGACCTCTACCCCATTCAGAACCTTTGGAGCATCATTAAAAGGAGTGTCTATGATGGCGGGAGGCAGTTCACATCTAAGCAACAGCTCTGGGAGGGTATTCTGTCCTCATGCAAAACAATTGAAGCAGAAACCATCCAAAACCTGACAAATTCAATGGACGAGAGAGTTCAGAAGCTCCTTTCGAACAAGGGGTCCTATGTGAAAATGTAACATCACCTAGAATAAAGTTTTGAGTTGAAAACTGTTTGATTTCAGTTTCTAACAACCTGCTAATGCTTATAATTTCAAAAATGACCATTTTTTTGGTCTTTATTAAAATGAAAAGGTTGATCGAAAAGTTTGGGGGATCTAAGAGTGTGGCAACCCAGTAGTCATGATTACTTCGAATTCTGACAATATGAGGGTCATGCTGCAGGTAGTGCAGCAAGAAGGCACTTATGTGTCTTGCGCATCTCGGAGCCCCAAAATTATTTTCCGGGCTAGATGCAGCTAAAAATTATTGTTAATTTTAAATCTGGTGAAGCTTTAGTATAGATGGCCTAATAGGATCAGTGCTGCACACTGCTACAAAGCCCAAATTATTTTCCAGCCAAGATACAGATAAACATGATTAGTAATTTTAAATCTGGTGGAGCTTATTATAGATGGCCTAATAGAATCAGTGCTGCACACTGCTACAAAGCCCAAATTATTTTCCAGCCAAGATACAGATAAACATGCTTAGTAATTTGAAAGCTTAAAACGGTTGGTAGGGTGATTTTAACCAATCATCAAGCTTTTACTCTCCCCGGGATGACACAGGGGTAGAAAAGTCGTTTCGGATCCATGATTTGTTCATCTTTATGAACGTGAGTCTGTCTACATTATCAGTGGAGAGCCGCGTGCGCTTATCTGTCAGCACACCACCAGCAGCGCTGAACACACGTTCAGACAGAACGCTGGCTGCGGGGCATGACAAGATCTCCAAGGCGTAAGTGGCTAGCTCCAGCCATTTATCCAGATTGGAAGCCCAAAAAGAGCAAGGGTCCAGTGACACAGTCGTGGCTTCAATGTTTACTTGGAGATACTCCTGTACCATCGTCTCTAGGCGTTGACTATGTGTCAGACTTCTTGTCTCCTGTGGCCTTGCAAAGGATGGGCTAAAAAAGTGGTGAAATGATTCCGCAAAATTGATGTTACCAGCAGATACTGTGGTTCTGTTACGGTTTGAGTGCTGAACACTTGACGGTCCCACGGTTGGCAAGTTGGAACTGTGAGATTCACTACGTGCACCACTGGTATTTTGTGGAAAAGCACATGTAAGATTCTGCAACAGTCTCTGCTGATACTCCTGCATGCGTGCATCTCTTTCTATGGCAGGAATAATTTCTGCAAATTTACTTTTGTACCGGGGATCTAACAGTGTGGCAACCCAGTAGTCAGGATTATTTCTAATTCTCACAATTCGAGGGTCATGTTGCAGGTAGTGCAGCAAGAAGGCACTCATGTGTGTTGCGCATCCAGGAGCACCAAGTCCCTGTTGTGTTGGTGGCGAGGTAACAATCATGCTTCCTTCCTCTGTCCTCTCCCCCCAACCTCGCACAACAGAAATGTGATCAAGGTCTCCCTCATCTGATGAGTCTTCCATCAGTTCGTCCTCCACTTCTTCCTGGGCTCCTGCATCTTCCTCACTAGTTTGGCTGCTACCATGCGCCCTGGTAAAACCATCTCCCCCACCCTCACATGCCTGCCGCCTTGGTGCTGCCGACCGTCTGGACCTTGCAGATGTTAGCCCTTCCGCATACAACTCCTCCTCCTCTACTTCCTCCACCTCCTCTTGTGCCACCACCTGACTCCGAATTCTGTTTAACATGTGCTCCAGCATGTAAATCACCGGAATAGTCATGCTGATAATGGCATCGTCAGCACTAAACATCTTCGTCGCCATTTCAAAACTGTGCAGAAGGGTGCATAGGTCCCTGATCTGAGACCACTCCTCCAGCATGATTTGCCCCACCTCTGGATCTCGTTGGCCCAGGCTATACGTCAGAACGTATTGCACCAGGGCTTGTCGGTGCTGTCACAGTCGCTGCAACATGTGCAGAGTTGAATTCCACCGGGTAGGCACATCGCATTTTAGCCGGTGAAGTGGCAGGCCCAACGACTTCTGTAGAGATGTAAGTCGCTGAGCTGCGGGATGCGAACGGCGGAAGTGAGCACACAGCGACCGTGCCCTCTGCAGAAGGCCTTTTAGTCTGGGATAGTGGGCTAAAAATTGCTGGACAACCAGGTTCAACACGTGAGCCATACAAGGCACGTGTGTGACATTGCCCCGGCGAAGGGCCGCACCCAGGTTTGCAGCATTGTTGCACACGGCCTTCCCTGGTTTCAGGTCCAGTGGAGACAACCATTCATGAAATTGGTTCTCCAGAGCTGACCACAACTCCTCAGCTGTGTGACTCACATTTCCCAGACATTTCAATGTAAAAACCGCCTGATGACGTTGAGCCCTACTGCCAGCATAGTAAGGAGGTGTGCAGGATCCCTTCTGCGCAGTTAGAAAGCTTGTGGCATGACCAGACAGGCTTTGGGTGCAGGTGGAAGACCGAGAGGAGGTTGAGGAGGCAGAAGCAGTGGAGGAACTTTGACATAAAGAGGATTGACGCACAACTCGTGGGGACGGCAAGACTTGGACAGCAGCCCCTTGTCCTGCTGTCACCATAGTTACCCAGTGCCCAGTCAGCGACATGTAACGCCCCTGTCCATGCCTACTCGTCCAAGTGTCTGTGGTGAAATGCACCCTGTCACACACAGAGTTTCTCAAAGAAGCGGTGATGTTGTGTGCGACATGCTGGTGGAGCGCAGGCACACCTTTCTTTGAGAAGTAGTGCCGACTGGGCATCTGGTACTGGGGCACTGCGACGGACATAAGGTCTCGAAAATCCTCTGTGTCCACCAGGCGGAAAGGCAGCATTTCTGTAGCCAAGAGCTTGCAGATGGTGAAATTCAACCTCTTAGCTTTCTCATGGCTACGAGGAAATGGTCTTTTACTTGTCCACATCTGAGGGACCGAGGGCTGGCTATTGTGCTTAGACGGGGTTGATAAGGGTGTCCCCGGCAAACTGCCGGTCTGTGAGGAAGATGCAGACGGACATGTTAGGTTGCCTTGATCCAAAGGTGGTGCTATCGATGTCGGACAGCGCTCAACACCAGCTGGTGTTACCACCTCCAAAGAAAATGATGACCTGCCAATCACGCTGGCTGTTGCGGGTAAAGAGGTGGCAGGTCTGCGCCCCAAAACAGGTGTGACTGCTGTCCCCCCAGTCACAGAGGATGAAGAGGCTGCGGATGCACAAGATATGGCAGACGGTGGTTGGCCCGGCCGGCTAGGCCGCATTGTAGCACACTGAGCTTCCCACTGCAACTTATGCTTCATGTCCATGTGCCGGTTCATGCATGAAGTACTCAAACTATGTATTTTTTGGCCTCTACTTAGCTTTTGCTGACAAATGTTACAGATAACACGAGTTGGGTCATCTTTATCGATCTGAAAAAATGCCCAGGCTATGCAAGGCTTAGCACCCATGCGACCTGAAGAGCCACCACGACTTGTGGTGAGAGGCAGAGTTGTGTTTGAGGATGCAGTTGTTGACGTGCTTCCAGTACTACGTCTCTGTCCAGGAAGGCGCAACCTGACCTCGTCGTCACTAGCATCTTCCTCCACCTCCTCTGCTGACCTCATCTCTTGGCTGACTGTGGGTTGACAGTAAGTGGGATCTCCAACCTCATCATCATCACCCTGTGCGTTATCACACCCGTCGTCCTCAGAGCCAACCTGTTCCTGCCCTGACAAAAAACTAAAGTTGTCGCTCCAATCAGGTATTTGAGTCTTATCATCGTCTTCCTCATTGTCTCCACCAACAGGAGTTACAGTTTGGGAATGAGGGTCTACATTATGGTCAGAACCTTCTGCGTCTGGTCCTGGATCCGACTCATAAAGATTCTGGGCATCAGTGCAGATTATTTCCTCGTCTGGATTCACAGAAGCGCTGGAGTCGACCTCTGATTCCCAGGCTATAGTATGAGTAAACAGCTCTGCAGACTCAACCATCTGTTCTACCTCATACTCAGACGGGCAGCTGGAGATTTGGGAGCTGTGAGGAAGCAAGTGCGATTGGGGTGACACCTTTGAGGACTGGAGTATTTGTGATGTTGAAGTTGATGTGGAGGAGAGCCCACTTAAAGGAGCACTTGATATCCGTTGAAGCACCTGCTGTTTTTGTGCCTCATCTGGAATTTGTAGCGATTGGCGTGGCCGTAAGAAAGGGATCTTATCACATTGTCCGCTAAAAGTAGACATTTTAGTTTGGCTGGAAGATGGTCTTTCTTCTGCAGATGTTACTGTTGCTTTAACACCTACCCCACGGACACAACCTTTTTTCCCCTTCCCAACACGCCTATTCCCCTTTCCACCAGCAGCAGGCCTTTTTCCACTCATTTTGGTGGTTAACTAATTCACAACTCTGGAGTTGTTTGCACAAAAAAACAATGGATGGGAACCGAGCAGAGCTGAGTGGCCAAACTGTGGTATTAGGCCAAAACTATTGGCTGGGTTAGATGCAGAAAAAAATTATATTCAATTTGCAACCTGATGGAGGTCAGTATAGATGGACTAATAGAACAAGTCCCACACACAGCTAGAAGCCCAAATATTTTTTCAGAGGTAGATGCAGAAAATTTTTTTATTCAGTTTGCAACCTGATGGAGGTCTGTATAGATGGATTAATAGAACAAGTCCCACACACAGCTACAAGCCCAATATTTTTTCAGAGGTAGATGCAGAAAAAAAAATATTCAGTTTGCAACCTGATGGAGGTCAGTATAGATGGACTAATAGAGAAAGTCCCACACACTGCTAGAAGGCCAAATATTTTTTCAGAGCTAGATGCAGACAAAAAATTATTTTGAATTTGCAACCTGATGGAGGTCAGTATAGGTGGACTAATAGAACAAGTCCCACACACTGCTAGAAGGCCAAATATTTTTTCAGAGCTAGATGCAGATAAAAATTATATTCAGTTTGCAACCTGATGGAGGTCTGTATAGATGGACTAATAGAGAAAGTCCCACACACTGCTAGAAGGCCAAATATTTTTTCAGAGCTAGATGCAGATAAAAATTATATTCAATTTGCAACCTGATGGAGGTCAGTATAGATGGACTAATAGAACAAGTCCCACACACAGCTAGAAGCCCAAATATTTTTTCAGAGGTACTGTAGATGCAGATAAAAATTATTTTTAATTTGCAACCTGATGGAGGTCAGTATAGATGGACTAATAGAGAAAGTCCCACACACTGCTAGAAGGCCAAATATTTTTTCAGAGCTAGATGCAGAAAAAAATTATATTCAGTTTGCAACCTGATGGAGGTCAGTATAGATGGACTAATAGAGAAAGTCCCACACACTGCTAGAAGGCCACATATTTTTTCAGAGGTAGATGCAGAAAAAAATATATTCAGTTTGCAACCTGATGGAGGTCAGTATAGATGGAGTAATAGAACAAGTCCCACACACAGCTAGAAGCCCAAATATTTTTTCAGAGGTAGATGCAGATAAAAATTATTTTTAATTTGCAACCTGATGGAGGTCAGTATAGATGGACTAATAGAGAAAGTCCCACACACTGCTAGAAGGCCAAATATTTTTTCAGAGCTAGATGCAGATAAAAATTATATTCAATTTGCAACCTGATGGAGGTCAGTATAGATGGACTAATAGAACAAGTCCCACACACAGCTAGAAGCCCAAATATTTTTTCAGAGGTACTGTAGATGCAGATAAAAACTATTTTTAATTTGCAACCTGATGGAGGTCAGTATAGATGGACTAATAGAGAAAGTCCCACACACTGCTAGAAGGCCAAATATTTTTTCAGAGCTAGATGCAGAAAAAAATTATATTCAGTTTGCAACCTGATGGAGGTCAGTATAGATGGACTAATAGAGAAAGTCCCACACACTGCTAGAAGGCCACATATTTTTTCAGAGGTAGATGCAGAAAAAAATATATTCAGTTTGCAACCTGATGGAGGTCTGTATAGATGGAGTAATAGAACAAGTCCCACACACAGCTAGAAGCCCAATATTTTTTCAGAGGTAGATGCAGAAAAAAATATATTCAGTTTGCAACCTGATGGAGGTCAGTATAGATGGACTAATAGAGAAAGTCCCACACACTGCTAGAAGGCCAAATATTTTTTCAGAGCTAGATGCAGATAAAAATTATATTCAATTTGCAACCTGATGGAGGTCAGTATAGATGGACTAATAGAGAAAGTCCCACACACTGCTAGAAGGCCAAATATTTTTTCAGAGCTAGATGCAGATAAAAATTATATTCAATTTGCAACCTGATGGAGGTCAGTATAGATGGACTAATAGAACAAGTCCCACACACAGCTAGAAGCCCAAATATTTTTTCAGAGGTACTGTAGATGCAGATAAAAACTATTTTTAATTTGCAACCTGATGGAGGTCAGTATAGATGGACTAATAGAGAAAGTCCCACACACTGCTAGAAGGCCAAATATTTTTTCAGAGCTAGATGCAGAAAAAAATTATATTCAGTTTGCAACCTGATGGAGGTCAGTATAGATGGACTAATAGAGAAAGTCCCACACACTGCTAGAAGGCCACATATTTTTTCAGAGGTAGATGCAGAAAAAAATATATTCAGTTTGCAACCTGATGGAGGTCTGTATAGATGAAGTAATAGAACAAGTCCCACACACAGCTAGAAGCCCAATATTTTTTCAGAGGTAGATGCAGAAAAAAATATATTCAGTTTGCAACCTGATGGAGGTCAGTATAGATGGACTAATAGAGAAAGTCCCACACACTGCTAGAAGGCCAAATATTTTTTCAGAGCTAGATGCAGATAAAAATTATATTCAATTTGCAACCTGATGGAGGTCAGTATAGATGGACTAATAGAGAAAGTCCCACACACTGCTAGAAGGCCAAATATTTTTTCAGAGCTAGATGCAGATAAAAATTATATTCAATTTGCAACCTGATGGAGGTCAGTATAGATGGACTAATAGAACAAGTCCCACACACAGCTAGAAGCCCAAATATTTTTTCAGAGGTACTGTAGATGCAGATAAAAATTATTTTTAATTTGCAACCTGATGGAGGTCAGTATAGATGGACTAATAGAGAAAGTCCCACACACTGCTAGAAGGCCAAATATTTTTTCAGAGCTAGATGCAGAAAAAAATTATATTCAGTTTGCAACCTGATGGAGGTCAGTATAGATGGACTAATAGAGAAAGTCCCACACACTGCTAGAAGGCCACATATTTTTTCAGAGGTAGATGCAGAAAAAAATATATTCAGTTTGCAACCTGATGGAGGTCTGTATAGATGGATTAATAGAACAAGTCCCACACACAGCTAGAAGCCCAATATTTTTTCAGAGGTAGATGCAGAAAAAAATATATTCAGTTTGCAACCTGATGGAGGTCTGTATAGATGGATTAATAGAACAAGTCCCACACACAGCTAGAAGCCCAATATTTTTTCAGAGGTAGATGCAGAAAAAAATATATTCAGTTTGCAACCTGATGGAGGTCTGTATAGATGGATTAATAGAACAAGTCCCACACACAGCTAGAAGCCCAATATTTTTTCAGAGGTAGATGCAGAAAAAAATATATTTAGTTTGCAACCTGATGGAGGTCAGTATAGATGGATTAATACAACAAGTCCCACACACAGCTAGAAGCCCAATATTTTTTCAGAGCTAGATGCAGAAAAAAATTATATTTAATTTGCAACCTGATGGAGGTCAGTATAGATGGACTAATAGAATGATGCTATGGCGAAAAGATTTTACTTCACTAGGTGCAGTAAAAAAATTGGTATTCTATACACAGGTGGTATATCTTGCAACACAGATAGGCTACTCCACTGACTAACACACTCTGCAATAGGCCAAAAAGGATTAGCTTTGCTAGATTCAGCCAAATGCTGTGAAAAAAACTTGCACAGCACTGGCACAGACCTGCCTGGCAAAAACTGATAGGAACTGATGTAACCTAGTCCTGAAAAGGACTGCAATTACAATTAGTCTTTACTCCCACAATCTATCTATTTAAGAGCACAGACCTGCCTGATAAAAGTCGTAGGAAATGCTGTAACCTAGTCCTTAAAAGGACTGCAATCACAACTATTCCCTACTCCCAAGCTATCTGTAGATTTGTGCGAAAATTGGCTTGAAATTAACAAGGTATAGCACACACAGCAACAGCGGTGCCGTCTAACACGCAGCTGCAGCAGTGAGAAAATGGTGGCGACGGGGAAAATGGCTTGGTCTTATAGGGCAAGGACATGTGACATACACTGCCAATGACACATGCCCTTGCTTGTGTGAAAAAAAGCACTTCGCTCCGTGTGTGCGCTGCTGATAGGCTGACAGATTGCACCTCCCCACTGTAAATGCGGGAAAGAGAAAAAAAAAATGGAGATCTTCATTGTTCCTGCAGAGATCCATCCCCTGCCCCTCCCCCCGCCCCGCTGTACACTCAAACTGCGTATTAACATTAATTTTCATCATTACTGAGAAAAAATCCAGTTATGATTTTGGTGCACGAACAGTTATCAAACATAACCTCGAACAGCCGAATTTTTCTCAAATTGTTCGTGTTCGCCGAACGGCTCGAACACCGCCCAAAACAGCTCGAATTTGAGATTGGCGAACAGTTCGAGTAGAACAACGCTCATCTCTAGTCCTGTGGGCTTATGGTAAATTGATGTCTGTATGGTGTTGTCTTTGATGTATATGGTCATGTCCAGAAAATGTATTTGGGATTTTGAGAAGTTGAGGGTGAGCTTGATGGTTGGGTGGAACCTGTTGAAGTTATCGTGGAAGGTCAGCAGATCATCTTTTGAGCCTGTCCAGATTATTAGCAGATCATCAATGTAGCGGAAGTATGCTAGAGGTTTAATAGAGCAAGATGACAAAAACTCCTCCTGTAGTTTAGCCATAAATAGGTTTGCATATTGTGGGGACATTTTGCTTCCCATGTCGCTACCCATACATTGTTGGTATAAATTGTTCCCAAAGGAGAAATAATTGTGATGGAGCACAAACCTGATGAATTGCAGAGTTGGTTCTGTAGCCAGATTGTTTTTTTGTAGGAAATGTTTGCTTGCTACAATCCCATCCTCATGAGGAATGTTGGAGTAGAGAGACTCTACATCCATGGTGGCTAGTATTGTGTCCTCCGGAAGTGGGCCGAGAGCTGACAGTTTGCAGAGGCTATCCGTGGTGTCCTGGATATAGCTGGGTGTGCGTCTCACCAGGGGTTTCAGAATGTTCTCCACCCAGCCTGAGATATTTTCCGTTAATGTCCCAATGCCAGAAATGATTGGCCTGTCAGGATTACCTCCTTTATGTATTTTAGGAAACATGTAGAAGGTACCTGTTTGGGGATTGTCTGGTATTAGTTCCAGTAGTGAGGATGAAGTAGAATCAAACCCATTGATGATATGTGTTAGTTCCTCTGTGTATTTTTTGGTGGGATCTTCCTGAAGTGGAGTGTAGTATTTTATATCCAAGAGTTGTCTGTGTGCTTCTTGGATGTAATCTGACATGTTCATAATGACTACAGCTCCTCCTTTGTCTGCTGGTTTGATGATGATATTGTTATTTGCTTTTAAAGACTGTATGGCTTTTCTTTCCTCCATACTGATATTGTGCGGCACTTTGTGGCATCTGTCCAAAATGTCAGATTTAACTTTTTTACGGAAACAGTCTACGTAGTGATCTAGAGTTTGGTTGTGCCCAGGTTGGGGGGTCCAGTTTGTCCTCTTTTTCTTTTTTGATGTGTTGTTCAGATTATCTTGTGGTGTGATATCTGCATGGTTGTGAAAGAATTCTTTAAGCCGTAATCTGCGGAAGAATTCCTCAATATCACTACAAAATTGAGCCGTATCAAGTTGTTTTGTAGGACAGAATGTTAGTCCCTTTGATAAAACATTCATTTCTCCTGCGTTTGGCTCATACTGTGAGAGGTTCACAACAGAGGACGATGTATTAAAATGATTTTGTAAATTGGGCTTACCTTCAACTACATTGAGACCTGCTTTCTTCCTCAGTCTGTCAAGTTTCTTTTTCTTATTGATAATAAGGTGATGTTGCAATTTTTTGTAAAAATCCTGTAATGTCTCCTTGATTAGACATGAATCTGGTCCTTGTATTCGGCCCTGTAGAGAAGTTATCTCTTTATGGATGGTCCTCTTCTTCTTCTTGTTGTAGAAAAATCCAATGCGGTGATTCCGCAGTCTCTCAGATGATCTGTAGCAAAGTTTCTGTGAAAAATGAGTATTGTAGGTAAACTGAGTCGGATTCCTTATTATGAGGCCTTTGGGGATTAAGTTTTCTTTTTTGCATCTGGATAGAAAGAAAATGTCGCTGTTCATTTGTGCCAGTTTCTTCAGGAGGTTTTTCAGATCCATCTGTGATCGATACATTGGGGTATCTTCCATTATCATGATGTACAATACAAAGTTATATTGTGGCACCGTGCTAGCCAGAAAAATCGATGCAAATACTTGTATGCCAAAAATGACAAAAGTATTCTTGGGGTGATACCTTTATTGGCTAACCAGAAAATATATATATATGCAAGCTTTCAGAGCACAGAGGCTCCTTCTTCAGGCGAGATTACCATCTGTTTTTTTTTTCACTTTTTCATTTTTACGAATCAATTTGTGAAGCACCTGGGGGTTCCAAGTGCTTACTATGCATCTAGATAGGTGCCTTGGGGGTCTAGTTTCCAAAATGGGGTCACTTGTGGGGGAGCTCCAATGTTTGGGCACACAGGGGCTCTCCAAACGCAACATGGCGTCCGCTAACAATTTGAGCCGATTTTCCATTCAATTCGTTAGCGGACACCATGTCGCGTTTGGAGAGCCCGTGATGTGCCTAAACAGTGGAGCTCCCCCACAAGTGTCCCCATTTTGGAAACTATACCCCTCAAGGATTTTATTAAGGTGTATAGTGAACATTTTGAACCCAGAGGTACGGCACAGAATTTGTTTACATTAGGTCATCATATTGAATAAGTTGTCATTATTCTTGAGCGCAAGTGCTCGCTACTTGAGTTTGCATCGGGTACTCAGGTATGCACCATGTACAGCGTGTGCTCGAGTGACATGCTCGAGTCCCTGCTCCGCATGTTTCACGGTTATTAGACACCCAAAAAAAAACATGCGGGGATCGCTCGTGCATGGCAGGCAATCCCCGTAAAGTTTTTTTGGCCGCGAAGCATATGGGGCAGAGACTCGAGCATGTCACTCAAATACCCATGATACTCAATGCATACCAGAGCACCCGATGCAAACTCAAGTAGCGAGCACTTGCGCTCAACACTAGTCGCCATATCGTCATCTTTTTTTCTTACTTTTGAAAAAAATCCCAACCCCAGCCCTAACCCTAGCACAACCCTAACCATAGCACAACCCTAGCCCCAGCACAACCCTAGCCCCAAACCCAGCCCAAGAGTTTATTTTTGACGCCGTTCCTTGTGCGGTATAAGTGATTAGACGACTTTATTCTTCAGGTCGGTGTGATTACAGCAATGCCAGAATCAAATGGGGTTTTTATGACTGACAGCTGTCACACACTAAAAGACGCATTTTTTGTAAAATCTAGTTTTTGCATCGCCATATTTTGAGAGCTATAATTTTTCCAGATTTTGGCAGACAGTCATGTGACGGCTCGTTTTTTGTGGGATGACTTGACGTTGTTATTGGTGCCATTTTCAGGCACGTGACATTTTTTGATCGCTTTCTATTCCGATTTTTGGGAGGCAGAATAAACAAAAACCAACAATTCAGGAATTGTTTTTTTTTTTTTTTTATTTTTATTCTGTTCCGCGTGTGGTAAAATTGATAAGGTAGCTTTATTCTTCGGGTCAGTACGTTTACAGCGGTACCACATTTGTATCATTTTTCTATGTTTTGGCGCTTATACACAATAAAAGCTATTTTATAGAAAAAAATATTTTTTAGCATCGCTTTATTCTGAGAGCTATAACTTTTTTATTTTTCGGCTGATGGAGCTGTATGGCGGCTTGTTTTTTGCGGGACGAGATGACGTTTTCAGCGGTACCATTTTTATTTATATGTGTCTTTTTGATCGCGTGTTATTCCACTTTTTGTTTGGCGGTATGGTGATAAAGCATTGTTTTTTTGCTTCGTTTTTTTTTTTTTTCTACCGTGTTCACTGAAGGGGTTAACTAGTGGGACAGTTTTATAGGTCAGGTTGTTCCGGACGCGGCGATACCAAATAAGTGTACTGTTATTGTTTTTTTTGTTTTTTTTTTATAATAATATTTATTGATGGGTACATTATATTTTTATTTTTGGTGGATTATTTTTTTTATTTTTTTTTTATATTTTTGCAATTTTTTTTTTTTTTTTTTTCCACTTTCAGACAGTTTATACACTTTATTACTTTGTCCCATTCTGGGACTTTCACTTTTTTTTCTCTGATCGCCTGCATGGCACAGGAATGCAGCACCATCCCTATGCCATGCAGGCTATCAGCGGTGCACAGTGTGAAGATTGTTTGGAGATGCACTGCGCATGTCCAAACAATCTTCCTGCTGTCTGGTGACCCGGATGTTGTCATGACGACATCGGGTCGTCATGGCAACACCCGGGAAGCCTTTGCAGACTGCGCTGGAAGCCGGAAGAGAAGGTGAGTATCGGCGATCACCTCCCCTTGCCCCCGCAATGCCGCGATCGACTTCGATCGCAGCATCGCAGGGGTTAATGTGCTGGAGGCGGTGCAGGACCGCTCCCTGCACATAGTACCGGGTGTCAGCTGTGACAATCAGCTGACACCCGGCGGCGATCGCGATGACGTACTAATACGGGTCTGGCTCTTAAGTCCCAGGGCACAGACGCGTATTAGTACGTCAGATGTTATTAAGGGGTTAATGTACGTCACAGCTTCTCTCACCAGCAGCAATGAGTCCTCTATCGTCCGACCCTTCACACCACACGTCTGGTTGGCGATGATCAGCTCACCCGCCACCTCACTCAGCCGATAATACAAGATCTTGGCCAGGATTTTATAGTCAGTGTTTAGCAAAGACAGTGGACGCCAGTTCCTTACATCTTTTAGATTTCCCTTCTTTGCTAAGAGAACCAGAACAGATCTATACTGGGACTGTAGAAGCTTCCCTGCAGAGAGGCAATCATTATAGACCTGCACCAGGTCCGGAGCCAACAAGTCCCTGAACTCTTTGTAAAACCCGCTGGTCAGGCCGTCTAGTCCTGGGCTCTTGTTGGCCTTTAAGGAGTCAATGCTCCTCTTCACCTCATCCTCAGTTATGGGATCGGCCATACTATCTGCCTGCACCAGGTCTAACGTTGGTAGGGACACCCCCTTCAGATAAGCTTTAATGTCATCCTTATTAATATGAGCCCCTTTATACAGATCTCTATAATAATCCCCAATGATCCTGTGGACTTTCTCTGGCTCAGACTGCTCCACCCCATTCTCATCTAACAAGCCAGTGATCAGCTTCTTACTAACCCTGTTCTTACAGGCAATAAAGGGATCTGGGTTATGGATGCCCCAACTATCAAACTGTCCCTCCGCCTTGAGAGACTTGAGGCGATCGTACTGCAGCTCCCTCATCCGCTGCTTTATATGGCTGACGCTCCGTCCGTCCACCTCCTCACCACCATTCATCCTGCTGTATAGCCGGCTGAGGTGCAGTCTCAGGGCTGTGTATCTCATATAATCCATATTACTACGTCTCCTGGCTGCTCGTATAATAAACTGCTTGATGTCACTCTTCATGATCTCCCACCACTCGGCTGTGTCATCACACATACACTGGGTGGTCCTACGTTTATTATAGAATGTGGTGAAGGCCTCTCTGAACCGAGGATCTTGGACCACAGAGCTGTTCATCTTCCAGTACCCCTTTCCACAGACCACAGCTTGGGCCAGATCCAGCGTCACACTCACCATACAATGGTCCGAATACTCCAGGGGGCTGATCCTGTACTGAGAGCATCTCACCTCCCTCTTTATATACACCCGGTCTATCCTACTGGCATTACCACCCTTATGGTAAGTGTACGTCTTACTGGTATGATGAGACCCATAGGGGTCTACTAGGTGGGCCTGCTGGACTATATTATTAAGGAACGTCTCATCATATCTTAGTTGCTTATGAGTGCTGGATCTGTCCACATTACAGGACACATTATTAAAGTCCCCACACAATATAAATACTTTAGATGTAAAGCAATATGGTTTCATGTGGTCAAATAGTTCCCTCCGCTCTTTCCTGGTCTGCGGAGCATAAATGTTTATCGCTCTATAATGGATGGAGTCCAATGTAAAGTCCAGCATCAGACAGCGACCCGGACAGATCTCCAGGACTCTGTCCACCTGGACATTCATGGTATTAAAGAGGACCCCCACACCGTCATTTCTCTCCAGACCGAAGGACCAGTATGACGGCCCAAGTCTCCAGTCTCTCTTGGCTGCATACACATGAGCATTGCTCTTCAAATACGTCTCCTGCAAGAAGAAGACATCAGATCTCTCGTCAGACAAACGCTGGTAAATCGTCTGCCGCCGGCTCACAGTCCTCACACTGTTCACATTAATGGAGTTTATTCTCAGCCGCATCCTGATCACTTAGACTTTTTGGTCTTCTTCCTCCTTCCACTGCTGTCACCTGTAGTGCCCCATCTCTTTGTGGACACGAGAGGGTCAGGATCCCCCTCATCAGAGACGTTTTCGAGGACGCATGAAGGACTTTGCTCCATTTGTGACTCTTCATCTTGGTCTTCTCCCAGCACATTGTAACGTCCAGGACTTATCGCCAGCACTGGAGGCTCAGAGGTTTTCTGTACTGTTGTGACTTTTCTGGTGGGATCCACAGATGCATTTTTTCTTTTTACGGTCACAAAGCCTTCCTCATCCACACTGGACAGTGCAGGCGGACTAACTGCTTCCACAGATGTACTGGGCTGATGTTTGGTTGGTTTGGTGGCAGGCTTTCTGGACCCCTTAGGCCTCTCTTTAACAACTGGCATTTTAGGCCCTACTTTAGTGGCTGATCGAAGCTTAGGTCTTATTATATTGGCTGATGGCGGTTTAGGTCTTTCTTTAGTGGCTGGTGGGCCTTTAGGTGGTTCTTCAGTGGCTGGTGGTCCTAGTAGTGCAGCATCCGTTAGTACCTCAGACTCTGGAGCAGGTTCACTGATACTGTGACTTCTGTCCTCATCCATACCAGCTTCTGGGACATCAGAACCTCTGGTGACATCTTCCTGTACAACTTCTGAGGAGGTCTGGCCATTATATTTATTGTGTTCTGCATGCCGGCAATCCCGGAACGTATGCCCTGGTTCTGAGCACAGATTACAGATGACGGGTCCTGTGCAGTTGTCCTTTGTATGACCTGACTGTCCACATAATGAGCATGTGATACGAGAGCAGTTTATGGCGAGATGCCGGCCCCCACATCTATGGCACAGACGTGGCTGACCAGGGTAGTAGCAGATCCCCCTCTCTGAGCCCAGGTAGGAGTGCGGCAGATGTCTGGTCACACCGCTCTCTTGTATCAGCTGGATTTTCAGTGTATATCCTCCATTCCATATCTGCTCCTCATCATAGATCTTGTCAGGATGACTTCTCACTATGCACTGCCGGTTCAGCCAGTGCTGCAGATCCGCCACCGCCACCACCTCAGACTGGAACAGGACAGTGGCCGTTATCTCCTGCGGCTTAGACAGCTGGATACAATGGAGGTGATCCCAGATCTCATCTTCTCTGGTGTCATTATAGATGTTCCAGAACAAATCCAGATCACACTGGAGCTTAAAGCTGATGTCATAGATCCTGCTGGATGGGATATGGATCAGAGCGTAGACCTCAGACGCATTGAACTTCATGAAGTCTTTTAGGAGAACTTTCCCAATGTAAATTCTGGATGGGATGTTCTCCTCTGGTCCTGTGTATTTTATCCTGACTGCGTTTCTCCTCTGAGGCGGGGGGTTCACTGGTCTGGTGACATTAGAGAACAGTCTCCTGAACTGATGGTCAGCAGATGGGTCAGTGCCGGAGCTTTCACCAGCCGCAGATGCGTCAGTGCCGGAGCTTTCACCAGCCGCAGATGCGTCAGTGCCGGAGCTTTCACCAGCCGCAGGTGGATCAGTGCTGGAAATCTCCACCGCTGCTGGAGGATTAGTGCTGGAGCTCTCCCTAGCTCCATGATTACTGACACCTGACTGTGCTGCAACAACACCCAGATCTACTACTGATGGTTGCACAGTATTGTCTCTATTCACTGACATGGAGGGTTGAGAGTCCATTACCACTGCAGTGTGGTCTCCATCCGCTGACATACATGACATAGAGTCCATCACCACTGACTGCTGCACAGTATTATCTCCATTCACTGACATGGAGGGTTGAGAGTCCATTACTACTGCAGTGTGGTCTCCATCCGCTGACATAGAGTCCATTACCACTGATGGTTGCACAGTATTGTCTCTATTCACTGACATGGAGGGCTCAGAGTCCATTACCACTGCAGTGTGGTCTCCATCCACTGACATACATGACATAGAGTCCATCACCACTGATTGCTGCACAGTATTGTCTCTATTCACTGACATGGAGGGCTCAGAGTCCATTACCACTGCAGTGTGGTCTCCATCCGCTGACATACATGACATAGAGTCCATTACCACTGATTGCTGCACAGTATTATCTCTATTCACTGACATGGATGGTTCAGAGTCCATTATAATATTTGTATTATCTGTTACAGACAGACATTCACTAGCACCAGTGAGCGGGGTCTCACTCACAGCGCTGAGGGGGGTCTCACTCACAGTATCAGTACAGGGTGCACTTTCTTTCTCACTCTCAGCAGCTGAGCTCACTTCATTGCTGCATAGAGAGGTCACTGCAGTTAACCCCTCGTTTGCTGGCACACTTTCCTCTGCAGCACTTTCTGGTGTCTCGGACCCCTCACATTGTGCCCCTGATATCAGCGCTGCACTTCTCACTGGGCTTCCTTGCTCCACAATGCTGTACACAGTTTTATATTTAATGTCCTTATTCCCAATAAAGCGTTTTCTGCTCACAGTCTGGGCTCTGGATTCTTTTTTTCTCTCTTTAGCCCAAGTCTCCTTTCTGGGCACAGAGTTTAAACCTTTCTCCAGTTTTTCTTTCCTGATCAGCAGCTCTCGGCTGCAATCATCCAGACACTCGCACTTCATCAGTTTTACCTTAGGATCAGTCTCTTTCTTAATTTCTTCTTTTAGTTTGCTGATATGCAATTCCAGCTTAAATATACTTTGCCTTGTAACTTTAGCATTTAATCCTCCAACATAACAAGCAGGTTTAGAAGACTCACCAGCCACCATCTCCAGCTTTCCATTACCATCAGGTGCATGCTGCAGGCCGGACTCCAGACCAGGGGCTTTCCCTGGATCATCAGCCCAGCTCCCCTCCCCTCCACCTGGGTCAGAAGCCATGCCTCCGCCCTGCTGAGAGCTCTCAAGCACACGTCTATCCTCTCCTATGGACAAGAATACAAATACTATAATACTGCTCCTATGTACAAGAATACAAATACTATAATACTGCTTCTATGTACAAGAATATAACTACTATAATACTGCTTCGATGTACAAGAATATAACTACTATAATACTGCTCCTATGTACAAGAATACAAATACTATAATACTGCTTCTATGTACAAGAATATAACTACTATAATACTGCTCCCATGTACAAGAATACAACTACTATAATACAGCCCCCTATGTACAAGAATACAACTACTATAATACTGCTCCTATGTACAAGAATACAAATACTATAATACTGCCCCCTATGCACAAGAATACAACTACTATAATACTGCTTCTATGTACAAGAATATAACTACTATAATACTGCTTCTATGTACAGGAATATAACTACTATAATACTGCCCCCTATGTACAAGAATATAACTACCATAATACTTCTCCCTATGTACAAGAATATAATAACTATAATACAGCTCCTATGTACAACAATACAAATACTATAATACAGCCCCCTATGTACAAGAATACAACTACTATAATACAGCTCCTATGTACAAGAATATAACTACTATAATGCTGCTCCCATGTACAAGAATATAATAACTATAATACTCTCCTATGTACAAGAATACAAATACTATAATACAGCCCCCTATGTACAAGAATACAACTACTATAATACAGCCCCCTATGTACAAGAATATAACTACTATAATACAGCCCCCTATGTACAAGAATATAACTACTATAATACAGCTCCTATGTACAAGAATACAACTACTATAATACAGCTCCTATGTACAAGAATATAACTACGATAATACTGCTCCCTATGTACAAGAATATAACTACTATAATACTGCTCCCATGTACATGAATACAGTTAGGTCCATATATATTTGGACAGAGACAACATTTTTCTAATTTTGGTTCTAGACATTACCACAATGAATTTTAAACAAAACAATTCAGATGCAGTTGAAGTTCAGACTTTCAGCTTTCATTTGAGGGTATCCACACTAAAATTGGATGAAGGGTTTAGGAGTTTCAGCTCCTTAACATGTGACACCCTGTTTTTAAAGGGACCAAAAGTAATTGGACAATTGACTCCAAGGCTATTTCATGGACAGGTGAGGGCAATCCCTTCGTTATGTCATTCTCAATTAAGCAGATAAAAGGCCTGGAGTTGATTTGAGGTGTGGTGCGTTTGGAAGGTTTTGCTGTGAAGTAAACATGCGATCAAAGGCGCTCTCCATGCAGGTGAAACAAGCCATCATTAACCTTCAAAAACAGAAAAAAACCATCCGAGAAATTGCTACAATATTATGAGTGGCAAAATCTACAGTTTGGTACATTCTGAGAAAGAAAGAAAGCACTGGTGAACTCATCAATGCAAAAAGACCTGGGCGCCCACGGAAGACAACAGTGGTGGATGATCGCAGAATAATCTCCATGGTGAAGAGAAACCCCTTCACAACAGCCAACCAAGTGAACACCACTCTCCAGGAGGTAGGTGTATCAATATCCAAATCTACCATAAAGAGAAGACTGCATGAAAGTAAATACAGTGGGTTCACTGCACAGTGCAAGCCACTCATAAGCATCAGGAATAAAAAGGCTAGACTGGACTTTGCTAAAAAACATCTAAAAAAGCCAGCACAGTTCTGGAAGAACATTCTTTGGACAGATGAAACCAAGATCAACCTCTACCAGAATGATGGAAAGCGAAAAGTATGGTGAAGGCGTGGTACAGCTCATGATCCAAAGCATACCACATCATCTGGAAAACACGGCGGAGGCAGTGTGATGGCTTGGGCATGCATGGCTGCCAGTGGCACTGGGTCACTAGTGTTTATTGATGATGTGACACAGGACAGAAGGAACCGAATGAATTCTGATGTATTCAGAGCCATACTGTCTGCTCAGATCCAGCTGAATGCAGCCAAACTGATTGGTCGTCGTTTCATACTACAGATGGACAATAACCCAAAACATAAAGCCAAAGCAACCCAGGAGTTTATTAAAGAAAAGAAGTGGAATATTCTTGAATGGCCAAGTCAGTCACCTGATCTCAACCCAACTGAGCATGCATTTCACTTGTTAAAGACTAAACTTCAGACAGAAAGGCCCACAAACAAACAGCAACTGAAAACCTCCGCAGTGAAGGCCTGGCAGAGCATCAAAAAGGAGGAAACTCAGAGTCTGGTGATGTCCATGAGTTCAAGACTTCAGGCAGTCATTGCCAACAAAGGGTTTTCAACTAACTACTAGAAATGAACATTTTATTTACAATTATTTAATCTGTCCAATTACTTTTGGTCCCTTTAAAAACAGGGTGTCACATGTTAAGGAGCTGAAACTCCTAATCCCTTCATCCAATTTTAATGTGGATACCCTCAAATGAAAGCTGAAAGTCTGAACTTCAACTGCATCTGAATTGTTTTGTTTAAAATTCATTGTGGTAATGTCTAGAACCAAAATTAGAAAAAATGTTGCCTCTGTCCAAATATATATGGACCTAACTGTATAACTACTATAATACCGCCCCCTATGTACAAGAATATAACTATTATAATACAGCTCCTATGTACAAGAATACAACTACTATAATACTGCTCTTTTTGTACAAGAATATAACTACTATAATACTGCTCCCATGTACATGAATATAAACTACTATAATACTGCTCCTATGTACAAGAATATAACTACTATAATACTGCTCCTATGTACAAGAATATAACTACTATAATACTGCTCCTATGTACAAGAATATAACTACTATAATACAGCCCCTATGTACAAGAATATAACTACTATAATACTGCCTCCTATGTACAAGAATATAATTACTATAATACTGCTCCTATGTACAAGAATATAACTACTATAATACTGCTCCCATGTACAGTACAGACCAAAAGTTTGGACACACCTTCTCATTTAAAGATTTTTCTGTATTTTCATGACTGTGAAAATTGTACATTCACACTGAAGGCATCAAAACTATGAATTAACACATGTGGAATCATATACTTAACAAAGAAGTGTGAAACAACTGAAAATATGTCTTATATTCTAGGTTCTTCAAAGTAGCCACCTTTTGCTTTGATGACTGCTTTGCACACTCTTGGCATTCTTTTGATGAGCTTCAAGAGGTAGTCACCGGAAATGGTCTTCCAACAATCTTGAAGGAGTTCCCAGAGATGCTTAGCACTTGTTGGCCCTTTTGCCTTCACTCTGCGGTCCAGCTCACCCCAAACCATCTCGATTGGGTTCAGGTCTGGTGACTGTGGAGGCCAGGTCATCTGGCGTAGCACCCCATCACTTTCCACCTTGGTCAGATAGCCCTTACACAGCCTGGAGGTGTGTTTGGGGTCATTGTCCTGTTGAAAAATAAATGATGGTCCAACTAAACGCAAACCGGATGGAATAGCATGCCGCTGCAAGATGCTGAAGTAGCCATGCTGGTTCAGTATGCCTTCAATTTTGAATAAATCCCCAACAGTGTCACCAGCAAAGCACCCCCACACCATCACACCTCCTCCTCCATGCTTCACGGTGGGAACCAGGCATGTAGAGTCCATCCGTTCACCTTTTCTGCGTCACACAAAGACACGTTGGTTGCAACCAAAGATCTCAAATTTGGACTCATCAGACCAAAGCACAGATTTCCACTGGTCTAATGTCCATTCCTTGTGTTCTTGAGCCCAAACAAGTCTCTTCTGCTTGTTGCCTGTCCTTAGCAGTGGTTTCCCAGCAGCTATTTTACCATGAAGGCCTGCTGCACAAAGTCTCCTCTTAACAGTTGTTGAAGAGATGTGTCTGCTGCTAGAACTCTGTGTGGCATTGACCTGGTCTCTAATCTGAGCTGCTGTTAACCTGCGATTTCTGACGCTGGTGACTCGGATAAACTTATCGTCAGAAGCAGAGGTGACTCTTGGTCTTCCTTTCCTGGGGCGGTCCTCATGTGAGCCAGTTTCTTTGTAGCGCTTGATGGTTTTTGCAACTGCACTTGGGGACACTTTCAAAGTTTGCCCAATTTTTCGCACTGACTGACCTTCATTTCTTAAAGTAATGATGGCCACTCGTTTTTCTTTTCTTAGCTGCTTTTTTCTTGCCATAATACAAATTCTAACAGTCTATTCAGTAGGACTATCAGCTGTGTATCCACCAGACTTCTGCACAACACAACTGATGGTCCCAACCCCATTTATAAGGCAAGAAATCCCACTTATTAAGCCAGAGAGGGCACACCTGTGAAGTGAAAACCATTTCCGGTGACTACCTCTTGAAGCTCATCAAGAGAATGCCAAGAGTGTGCAGAGCAGTCATCAAAGCAAAAGGTGGCTACTTTGAAGAACCTAGAATATAAGACATATTTTCAGTTGTTTCACACTTTTTTGTTAAGTATATAATTCCACATGTGTTAATTCATAGTTTTGATGCCTTCAGTGTGAAAGCACAATTTTCATAGTCATGAAAATACAGAAAAATCTTTAAATGAGGTGTGTCCAAACTTTTGGTCTGTAATGTACATGAATATAACTACTATAATACAGCCCCCTATGTACAAGAATATAATTACTATAATATTGCCCTCTATGTACAAGAATATAACTACTATAATACAGCTCCTATGTACAAGAATATAATTACTATAATGCTGCTCCCATGTACAAGAATATAACTGCTATAATACCGCCCCTGTATAAGAATATAACTGCTATGATACTGCCCCTGTATAAGAATATAACTGCTATGATACTGCCCCTGTCTAAGAATATAACTGCTATGATACTGACCCTGTATAAGAATATAACTGCTATGATACTGCCCCTGTATAAGAATATAACTGCTATAATACTGCCCCTGTATAATAATAACTGCCATGATACTGCCCCTGTATGAGAATATAACTGCTATAATACTGCCCCTGTATAAAAATATAACTGCCATAATACTGCCCCTGTATAAGAATATAACTGCTATGATACTGCCCCTGTATAAGAATATAACTGCTATTATACTGCCCCTGTATAAGAATATAACTGCTATAATACTGTCCCTGTATAAGAATATAACTGCTATGATACTGCCCCTGTATAAGAATATAACTGCTATGATACTGCCCCTATATACAAGAATACAACTACTATAATACAGCTCCTATGTACAAGAATATAACTACTATAATACTGCTCCTATGTACAAGAATATAAGTACTATAATACTGCCCCCTATGTACAGGAATATAACTACTATAATACAGCATCCTATGTACAAGAATGTAACTACTATAATACTGCTCCCTATGTACAAGAATACAACTACTATAATACTGCACCTATATACAAGAATACAACTACTATAATACAGCTCCTATGTACAAGAATATAACTACTATAATACAACTCCCTATATACAAGAATATAACTGCTATGATACTGCCCCTGTATAAGAATATAACTGCTATGATACTGCCCCTGTATAAGAATATAACTGCTATGATACTGCCCCTGTATAAGAATATAACTGCTATGATACTGCCCCTGTATAAGAATATAACTGCTATGATACTGCCCCTGTATAAGAATATAACTGCTATGATACTGCCCCTGTATAAGAATATAACTGCTATGATACTGCCCCTGTATAAGAATATAACTGCTATGATACTGCCCCTGTATAAGAATATAACTGCTATGATACTGCCCCTGTATAAGAATATAACTGCTATGATACTGCCCTTGTATAAGAATATAACTGCTATATTACTGCCCCTGTATAAGAATATAACTGCTATAATACTGCCCCTGTATAAGAATATAACTGCTATGATACTGCCCCTGTATAAGAATATAACTGCTATGATACTGCCCCTGTATAAGAATATAACTGCTATGATACTGCCCCTGTATAAGAATATAACTGCTATGATACTGCCCCTGTATAAGAATATAACTGCTATAATACTGCCCCTGTATAAGAATATAACTGCTATAATACTGCCCCTGTATAAGAATATAACTGCTATAATACTGCCCCTGTATAAGAATATAACTGCTATAATACTGCCCCTGTATAAGAATATAACTGCTATGATACTGCCCCTGTATAAGAATATAACTGCTATAATACTGCCCCTGTATAAGAATATAACTGCTATGATACTGCCCCTGTATAAGAATATAACTGCTATGATACTGCCCCTGTATAAGAATATAACTGCTATGATACTGCCCCTGTATAAGAATATAACTGCTATATTACTGCCCCTGTATAAGAATATAACTGCTATAATACTGCCCCTGTATAAGAATATAACTGCTATAATACTGCCCCTGTATAAGAATATAACTGCTATAATACTGCCCCTGTATAAGAATATAACTGCTATGATACTGCCCCTGTATAAGGATATAACTGCTATAATACTGCCCCTGTATAAGAATATAACTGCTATGATACTGCCCCTGTATAAGAATATAACTGCTATGATACTGCCCCTGTATAAGAATATAACTGCTATAATACTGCCCCTGTATAAGAATATAACTGCTATAATACTGCCCCTGTATAAGAATATAACTGCTATAATACTGCCCCTGTATAAGAATATAACTGCTATGATACTGCCCCTGTATAAGAATATAACTGCTATGATACTGCCCCTGTATAAGAATATAACTGCTATAATACTGCCCCTGTATAAGAATATAACTGCTATGATACTGCCCCTGTATAAGAATATAACTGCTATGATACTGCCTCTGTATAAGAATATAACTACTAGAATACTGCCCCTGTATAAGAATATAACTACTATAATACTGCCCCTGTATAAGAATATAACTGCTATGATACTGCCCCTGTATAAGAATATAACTGCTATGATACTGCCCCTGTATAAGAATATAACTGCTATGATACTGCCCCTGTATAAGAATATAACTGCTATAATACTGCCCCTGTATAAGAATATAACTGCTATATACTGCCCCTGTATAAGAATATAACTGCTATGATACTGCCCCTGTATAAGAATATAACTACTATAATACTGCCCCTGTATAAGAATATAACTGCTATAATACTGCCCCTGTATAAGAATATAACTGCTATGATACTGCCCCTGTATAAAAATATAACTGCTATATACTGCCCCTGTATAAGAATATAACTGCTATATACTGCCCCTGTATAAGAATATAACTGCTATGATACTGCCCCTGTATAAGAATATAACTGCTATAATACTGCCCCTGTATAAGAATATAACTGCTATGATACTGCCCCTGTATAAGAATATAACTGCTATGATACTGGTATGAGTGGCGGTATTGCCATCATTATTTGCGCTGTTTTTGTCCTGCATTAACCCCTCCTCGTCTTAAACCTGTTTTGGGCTTAGATGAGGGCTCAGCTCTGGGCGCTTGTATGCGGTGACTTCTCTGGATGCCACATTTCCGGGCACTTGCTCTACAATGGCCTCCCTTCTGTTCCTGTATGGCCTCCGCTGGGTGCGGCCTCACTCGCTGGGAGGAGGTCAGTTACCGGCCTCTGGGCTTGGACCTGGTGCCCTGTAGGTAGCAGCTGTGACTTGGAGGACCCCTGCTATGACTGACTCCTGACAGTGTTCAGGGCCCATCCTGCCGCTATAGTGACTGGCAGACCCGGCCGTACAGGGTTACTGGGCGTTCACCTCTGAGTGATGGAATCAGCGCGCAGACGATTATTGTCTCAGCCCGGAGCGGTGAGAGCCGGGGCCCTATAATCCGGCACATTCCAGCCGTTCATCCTAATCCGCCTACAGCGGCCGCTAATGTGCGCCCTCCAGGCAGGAGAGGAGGCGAGTCCCCACACCGGCCTCACATGGAGGCTCGCACCATGGGGATCGAAGCTTCAGCATCCCGCCCGCCGGAATAAACTGCAGGCGCTTTCTTATATACCTTGCGTTTTTATTCTTCACCATTTACTTCGTCAGGGAATAAAAACATTTAAATAATTGTTACGGAAAACAGCGCCACCCTGACCCATGGGTTGTATTTGGTATTACAGCTCAGGGTCCTACAATACCGCCTGTGAGCAGATGTGGCGCTGTTTCTGTACCAGAGCAGCCATGTTTTTCCACTCTGAGCAGGGCTGTGTCCAGGAAATCTCTAACCATAGGGATCTGGTTTGAGCGGGCATTTCCCCTTTAAATGTTATGGTCACCTTTGGGGACTTTCTTTTGTATTTAAATGCATTTATTTTTGAGCCAAATATTTTTTGCAAATTGGTTCCATTAAAAATTTTTCACAGTTTGGCTTTTACAGGCTTTTTAAGTGGCTGTGGAATGAGTCAACTGAGGACCTGTCAGTGAGCTCCTCTCACTGACACAAAGTTCTGCTCAGCTTTCATGTAGGCTCAGTAAAATGACAGCTTAAAAAAAAAAGCTGCAAGCTCACTGATGAATTCTCAGTTAACTCATTAAACAGATGTCAGACCCAAAAATTTTAATAAATCCCATTTTTAATAAAATCAAAATATATGCATTTAAGAAAATGTAAAAAATGGCAGGTAAGTGTGAACGTTGTCTTGTACGTGGCCAGGTGGATTGTCTGTACTTACCGTACAGGAGCTGGGAGCACTGGCTGTAGCCTCCTCCATCTCCTCGCACTTGTCTGCCGCCCTCTGTCGGTCGCTGTAGGTCATGGCGCACACGGCTCCACATACAACCCTGTACACAGTATGATGGCTCCACATACAGTCCTGTACATAGTATGATGGCTCCACATACAGTCCTGTACATAGTATGATGGCTCCACATACAGCCCTGTACATAGTATGATGACTCCACATACAGCCCTGTACATAGTATGATGGCTCCACATACAGCCCTGCACATAGTATGATGACTCCACATACAGCCCTGTACATAGTATGATGACTCCACATACAGCCCTGTACATAGTATGATGGCTCCACATACAGTCCTGTACATAGTATGATGACTCCACATACAGTCCTGTACATAGTATGATGACTCCACATACAGTCCTGTACATAGTATGATGGCTCCACATACAGTCCTGTACATAGTATGATGACTCCACATACAGTCCTGCACATAGTATGATGGCTCCACATACAGTCCTGTACATAGTATGATGACTCCACATACAGCCCTGTACATAGTATGATGACTCCACATACAGCCCTGTACATAGTATGATGGCTCCACATACAGTCCTGTACATAGTATGATGACTCCACATACAGCCCTGTACATAGTATGATGACTCCACATACAGTCCTGTACATAGTATGATGGCTCCACATACAGCCCTGTACATAGTATGATGGCTCCACATACAGTCCTGTACATAGTATGATGGCTCCACATACAGCCCTGTACATAGTATGATGACTCCACATACAGTCCTGCACATAGTATGATGACTCCACATACAGCCCTGTACATAGTATGATGGCTCCACATACAGCCCTGTACATAGTATGATGGCTCCACCTACAGCCCTGTACATAGTATGATGACTCCACATACAGTCCTGTACATAGTATGATGGCTCCACATACAGTCCTGTACATAGTATGATGACTCCACATACAGTCCTGTACATAGTATGATGGCTCCACATACAGCCCTGTACATAGTATGATGGCTCCACCTACAGCCCTGTACATAGTATGATGACTCCACATACAGTCCTGTACATAGTATGATGGCTCCACATACAGTCCTGTACATAGTATGATGGCTCCACATACAGCCCTGTACATAGTATGATGGCTCCACCTACAGCCCTGTACATAGTATGATGACTCCACATACAGTCCTGTACATAGTATGATGGCTCCACATACAGTCCTGTACATAGTATGATGGCTCCACATACAGCCCTGTACATAGTATGATGGCTCCACATACAGTCCTGTACATAGTATGATGGCTCCACATACAGTCCTGTACATAGTATGATGACTCCACATACAGTCCTGTACATAGTATGATGGCTCCACATACAGCCCTGTACATAGTATGATGGCTCCACCTACAGCCCTGTACATAGTATGATGACTCCACATACAGTCCTGTACATAGTATGATGGCTCCACATACAGTCCTGTACATAGTATGATGTCTCCACATACAGCCCTGTACATAGTATGATGGCTCCACATACAGCCCTGTACATAGTATGATGGCTCCACCTACAGCCCTGTACATAGTATGATGACTCCACATACAGTCCTGTACATAGTATGATGGCTCCACATACAGTCCTGTACATAGTATGATGTCTCCACATACAGCCCTGTACATAGTATGATGGCTCCACATACAGTCCTGTACATAGTATGATGTCTCCACATACAGCCCTGTACATAGTATGATGACTCCACATACAGTCCTGTACATAGTATGATGACTCCACATACAGCCCTGTACATAGTATGATGACTCCACATACAGCCCTGTACATAGTATGATGGCTCCACATACAGTCCTGTACATAGTATGATGGCTCCACATACAGCCCTGTACATAGTATGATGACTCCACATACAGCCCTGTACATAGTATGATGGCTCCACATACAGTCCTGTACATAGTATGATGGCTCCACATACAGTCCTGTACATAGTATGATGACTCCACATACAGTCCTGTACATAGTATGATGGCTCCACATACAGTCCTGTACATAGTATGATGACTCCACATACAGCCCTGTACATAGTATGATGGCTCCACATACAGCCCTGTACATAGTATGATGGCTCCACATACAGTCCTGTACATAGTATGATGGCTCCACATACAGTCCTGTACATAGTATGATGACTCCACATACAGCCCTGTACATAGTATGATGACTCCACATACAGTCCTGTACATAGTATGATGACTCCACATACAGTCCTGTACATAGTATGATGGCTCCACATACAGTCCTGTACATAGTATGATGGCTCCACATACAGTCCTGTACATAGTATGATGACTCCACATACAGTCCTGTACATAGTATGATGGCTCCACATACAGTCCTGTACATAGTATGATGACTCCACATACAGCCCTGTACATAGTATGATGACTCCACATACAGCCCTGTACATAGTATGATGACTCCACATACAGCCCTGTACATAGTATGATGACTCCACATACAGCCCTGTACATAGTATGATGGCTCCACATACAGCCCTGTACATAGTATGATGGCTCCACATACAGTCCTGTACATAGTATGATGACTCCACATACAGCCCTGTACATAGTATGATGGCTCCACATACAGCCCTGTACATAGTATGATGACTCCACATACAGCCCTGTACATAGTATGATGACTCCACATACAGTCCTGTACATAGTATGATGGCTCCACATACAGCCCTGTACATAGTATGATGGCTCCACATACAGTCCTGTACATAGTATGATGACTCCACATACAGCCCTGTACATAGTATGATGACTCCACATACAGCCCTGTACATAGTATGATGACTCCACATACAGTCCTGTACATAGTATGATGACTCCACATACAGCCCTGTACATAGTATGATGGCTCCACATACAGCCCTGTACATAGTATGATGGCTCCACATACAGCCCTGCACATAGTATGATGACTCCACATACAGTCCTGCACATAGTATGATGGCTCCACATACAGTCCTGTACATAGTATGATGACTCCACATACAGTCCTGTACATAGTATGATGACTCCACATACAGTCCTGCACATAGTATGATGGCTCCACATACAGCCCTGTACATAGTATGATGACTCCACATACAGTCCTGCACATAGTATGATGACTCCACATACAGTCCTGTACATAGTATGATGGCTCCACATACAGCCCTGTACATAGTATGATGGCTCCACATACAGTCCTGTACATAGTATGATGACTCCACATACAGCCCTGTACATAGTATGATGACTCCACATACAGCCCTGTACATAGTATGATGACTCCACATACAGCCCTGCACATAGTATGATGGCTCCACATACAGTCCTGTACATAGTATGATGGCTCCACATACAGCCCTGTACATAGTATGATGGCTCCACATACAGTCCTGTACATAGTATGATGACTCCACATACAGCCCTGTACATAGTATGATGACTCCACATACAGCCCTGTACATAGTATGATGACTCCACATACAGCCCTGCACATAGTATGATGACTCCACATACAGTCCTGTACATAGTATGATGGCTCCACATACAGCCCTGTACATAGTATGATGGCTCCACATACAGTCCTGTACATAGTATGATGACTCCACATACAGCCCTGTACATAGTATGATGACTCCACATACAGCCCTGTACATAGTATGATGACTCCACATACAGCCCTGTACATAGTATAATGACTCCACATACAGCCCTGTACATAGTATGATGGCTCCACATACAGCCCTGTACATAGTATGATGGCTCCACATACAGCCCTGTACATAGTATGATGGCTCCACATACAGTCCTGTACATAGTATGATGACTCCACATACAGTCCTGTACATAGTATGATGACTCCACATACAGTCCTGCACATAGTATGATGGCTCCACATACAGTCCTGTACATAGTATGATGGCTCCACATACAGTCCTGTACATAGTATGATGGCTCCACATACAGTCCTGTACATAGTATGATGACTCCACATACAGTCCTGCACATAGTATGATGGCTCCACATACAGTCCTGCACATAGTATGATGGCTCCACATACAGTCCTGTACATAGTATGATGACTCCACATACAGCCCTGTACATAGTATGATGACTCCACATACAGTCCTGCACATAGTATGATGACTCCACATACAGTCCTGTACATAGTATGATGGCTCCACATACAGTCCTGTACATAGTATGATAACTCCACATACAGTCCTGCACATAGTATGATGGCTCCACATACAGTCCTGTACATAGTATGATGGCTCCACATACAGTCCTGTACATAGTATGATGGCTCCACATACAGTCCTGTACATAGTATGATGACTCCACATACAGTCCTGCACATAGTATGATGGCTCCACATACAGTCCTGTACATAGTATGATGACTCCACATACAGCCCTGTACATAGTATGATGACTCCACATACAGTCCTGCACATAGTATGATGACTCCACATACAGTCCTGTACATAGTATGATGGCTCCACATACAGTCCTGTACATAGTATGATGACTCCACATACAGTCCTGCACATAGTATGATGGCTCCACATACAGTCCTGTACATAGTATGATGGCTCCACATACAGTCCTGTACATAGTATGATGACTCCACATACAGCCCTGTACATAGTATGATGGCTCCACATACAGTCCTGTACATAGTATGATGACTCCACATACAGCCCTGTACATAGTATGATGACTCCACATACAGCCCTGTACATAGTATGATGGCTCCACATACAGCCCTGTACATAGTATGATGACTCCACATACAGTCCTGTACATAGTATGATGGCTCCACATACAGCCCTGTACATAGTATGATGGCTCCACATACAGCCCTGTACATAGTATGATGACTCCACATACAGTCCTGTACATAGTATGATGGCTCCACATACAGCCCTGTACATAGTATGATGACTCCACATACAGCCCTGTACATAGTATGATGACTCCACATACAGCCCTGTACATAGTATGATGGCTCCACATACAGCCCTGTACATAGTATGATGGCTCCACATACAGCCCTGTACATAGTATGATGGCTCCACATACAGCCCTGTACATAGTATGATGGCTCCACATACAGCCCTGTACATAGTATGATGGCTCCACATACAGTCCTGTACATAGTATGCTGGCTCCACATACAGTCCTGTACATAGTGTGATGGCTCCACATACAGCCCTGTACATAGTATGATGACTCCACATACAGCCCTGTACATAGTATGATGGCTCCACATACAGTCCTGCACATAGTATGATGGCTCCACATACAGCCCTGTACATAGTATGATGGCTCCACATACAGCCCTGTACATAGTATGATGGCTCCACATACAGTCCTGTACATAGTATGATGACTCCACATACAGTCCTGTACATAGTATGATGACTCCACATACAGTCCTGTACATAGTATGATGACTCCACATACAGTCCTGTACATAGTATGATGACTCCACATACAGCCCTGTACATAGTATGATGGCTCCACATACAGCCCTGTACATAGTATGATGGCTCCACATACAGCCCTGTACATAGTATGATGGCTCCACATACAGCCCTGTACATAGTATGATGGCTCCACATACAGCCCTGTACATAGTATGATGGCTCCACATACAGCCCTGTACATAGTATGATGGCTCCACATACAGCCCTGTACATAGTATGATGGCTCCACATACAGTCCTGTACATAGTATGATGACTCCACATACAGTCCTGTACATAGTATGATGACTCCACATACAGTCCTGTACATAGTATGATGACTCCACATACAGTCCTGTACATAGTATGATGACTCCACATACAGCCCTGTACATAGTATGATGGCTCCACATACAGCCCTGTACATAGTATGATGGCTCCACATACAGCCCTGTACATAGTATGATGGCTCCACATACAGCCCTGTACATAGTATGATGGCTCCACATACAGCCCTGTACATAGTATGATGGCTCCACATACAGTCCTGTACATAGTATGATGGCTCCACATACAGTCCTGTACATAGTGTGATGGCTCCACATACAGCCCTGTACATAGTATGATGACTCCACATACAGCCCTGTACATAGTATGATGGCTCCACATACAGCCCTGTACATAGTATGATGGCTCCACATACAGCCCTGTACATAGTATGATGACTCCACATACAGCCCTGTACATAGAATGATGGCTCCACATACAGCCCTGTACATAGTATGATGGCTCCACATACAGCCCTGTACATAGTATGATGGCTCCACATACAGCCCTGTACATAGTATGATGGCTCCACATACAGTCCTGTACATAGTATGATGACTCCACATACAGTCCTGTACATAGTATGATGACTCCACATACAGTCCTGTACATAGTATGATGACCCCACATACAGCCCTGTGCATAGTATGATGGCTCCACATACAGTCCTGTACATAGTATGATGGCTCCACATACAGTCCTGTACATAGTATGATGACTCCACATACAGCCCTGTACATAGTATGATGGCTCCACATACAGTCCTGTACATAGTATGATGGCTCCACATACAGCCCTGTACATAGTATGATGGCTCCACATACAGCCCTGTACATAGTATGATGGCTCCACATACAACCCTGTACATAGTATGATGGCTCCACATACAGCCCTGTACATAGTATGATGGCTCCACATACAGCCCTGTACATAGTATGATGGCTCCACATACAGCCCTGTACATAGTATGATGGCTCCACATACAGTCCTGTACATAGTATGATGGCTACACATACAGCCCTGTACATAGTATGATGGCTCCACATACAACCCTGTACATAGTATGATGGCTCCACATACAGCCCTGTACATAGTATGACGACTCCACATACAGCCCTGTACATAGTATGACGGCTCCACATACAGTCCTGTACATAGTATGATGGCTCCACATACAGCCCTGTACATAGTATGATGGCTCCACATACAACCCTGTACATAGTATGATGGCTCCACATACAGTCCTGTACATAGTATGATGGCTCCACATACAGCCCTGTACATAGTATGATGGCTCCACATACAGCCCTGTACATAGTATGATGACTCCACATACAGTCCTGTACATAGTATGACGGCTCCACATACAGTCCTGTACATAGTATGATGACTCCACATACAGCCCTGTACATAGTATGATGGCTCCACATACAGTCCTGTACATAGTATGATGACTCCACATACAGCCCTGTACATAGTATGATGGCTCCACATACAACCCTGTACATAGTATGATGGCTCCACATACAGCCCTGTACATAGTATGATGGCTCCACATACAGCCCTGTACATAGTATGATGGCTCCACATACAGTCCTGTACATAGTATGATGGCTCCACATACAGCCCTGTACATAGTATGATGACTCCACATACAGCCCTGTACATAGTATGATGGCTCCACATACAGTCCTGTACATAGTATGATGGCTCCACATACAGTCCTGTACATAGTATGATGGCTCCACATACAGCCCTGTACATAGTATGATGGCTCCACATACAGCCCTGCACATAGTATGATGGCTCCACATACAGTCCTGTACATAGTATGATGGCTCCACATACAGTCCTGTACATAGTATGATGGCTCCACATACAGCCCTGTACATAGTATGATGGCTCCACATACAGCCCTGTACATAGTATGATGGCTCCACATACAGTCCTGTACATAGTATGATGGCTCCACATACAGCCCTGTACATAGTATGATGGCTCCACATACAGTCCTGTACATAGTATGATGGCTCCACATACAGCCCTGTACATAGTATGATGGCTCCACATACAGCCCTGCACATAGTATGATGGCTCCACATACAGTCCTGTACATAGTATGATGGCTCCACATACAGCCCTGTACATAGTATGATGGCTCCACATACAGAACTGTACATAGTATGATGACTCCACATACAGCCCTGTACATAGTATGATGACTCCACATACAGCCCTGCACATAGTATGATGGCTCCACATACAACCCTGTACATAGTGTGATGGCTCCACATACAGCCCTGTACATAGTGTGATGGCTCCACATACAGTCCTGTACATAGTGTGATGGCTCCACATACAGTCCTGTACATAGTATGATGGCTCCACATACAGTCCTGTACATAGTATGATGGCTCCACATACAACCCTGTACATAGTATGATGGCTCCACATACAGCCCTGTACATAGTATGATGGCTCCACATACAGTCCTGTACATAGTATGATGGCTCCACATACAGCCCTGTACATAGTATGATGGCTCCACATACAGCCCTGTACATAGTATGATGGCTCCACATACAGTCCTGTACATAGTATGATGACTCCACATACAGCCCTGTACATAGTATGATGGCTCCACATACAGCCCTGTACATAGTATGATGGCTCCACATACAGCCCTGTACATAGTATGATGACTCCACATACAGCCCTGTACATAGTATGATGACTCCACATACAGCCCTGTACATAGTATGATGACTCCACATACAGCCCTGTACATAGTATGATGGCTCCACATACAGCCCTGTACATAGTATGATGGCTCCACATACAGTCCTGTACATAGTATGATGGCTCCACATACAGTCCTGCACATAGTATGATGGCTCCACATACAGTCCTGTACATAGTATGATGGCTCCACATACAGTCCTGTACATAGTATGATGGCTCCACATACAGTCCTGTACATAGTATGATGACTCCACATACAGTCCTGCACATAGTATGATGGCTCCACATACAGTCCTGTACATAGTATGATGACTCCACATACAGCCCTGTACATAGTATGATGACTCCACATACAGTCCTGCACATAGTATGATGACTCCACATACAGTCCTGTACATAGTATGATGGCTCCACATACAGTCCTGTACATAGTATGATGACTCCACATACAGTCCTGCACATAGTATGATGGCTCCACATACAGTCCTGTACATAGTATGATGGCTCCACATACAGTCCTGTACATAGTATGATGGCTCCACATACAGTCCTGTACATAGTATGATGACTCCACATACAGTCCTGCACATAGTATGATGGCTCCACATACAGTCCTGCACATAGTATGATGGCTCCACATACAGTCCTGTACATAGTATGATGACTCCACATACAGCCCTGTACATAGTATGATGACTCCAGATACAGTCCTGCACATAGTATGATGACTCCACATACAGCCCTGTACATAGTATGATGGCTCCACATACAGTCCTGTACATAGTATGATGACTCCACATACAGCCCTGTACATAGTATGATGACTCCACATACAGCCCTGTACATAGTATGATGACTCCACATACAGCCCTGCACATAGTATGATGGCTCCACATACAGTCCTGTACATAGTATGATGACTCCACATACAGCCCTGTACATAGTATGATGGCTCCACATACAGCCCTGTACATAGTATGATGACTCCACATACAGTCCTGTACATAGTATGATGGCTCCACATACAGCCCTGTACATAGTATGATGACTCCACATACAGCCCTGTACATAGTATGATGACTCCACATACAGCCCTGTACATAGTATGATGGCTCCACATACAGCCCTGTACATAGTATGATGGCTCCACATACAGCCCTGTACATAGTATGATGGCTCCACATACAGCCCTGTACATAGTATGATGGCTCCACATACAGCCCTGTACATAGTATGATGGCTCCACATACAGTCCTGTACATAGTATGATGGCTCCACATACAGTCCTGTACATAGTGTGATGGCTCCACATACAGCCCTGTACATAGTATGATGACTCCACATACAGCCCTGTACATAGTATGATGGCTCCACATACAGCCCTGTACATAGTATGATGGCTCCACATACAGCCCTGTACATAGTATGATGACTCCACATACAGCCCTGTACATAGAATGATGGCTCCACATACAGCCCTGTACATAGTATGATGGCTCCACATACAGCCCTGTACATAGTATGATGGCTCCACATACAGCCCTGTACATAGTATGATGGCTCCACATACAGTCCTGTACATAGTATGATGACTCCACATACAGTCCTGTACATAGTATGATGACTCCACATACAGTCCTGTACATAGTATGATGACCCCACATACAGCCCTGTGCATAGTATGATGGCTCCACATACAGTCCTGTACATAGTATGATGGCTCCACATACAGTCCTGTACATAGTATGATGACTCCACATACAGCCCTGTACATAGTATGATGGCTCCACATACAGTCCTGTACATAGTATGATGGCTCCACATACAGCCCTGTACATAGTATGATGGCTCCACATACAGCCCTGTACATAGTATGATGGCTCCACATACAACCCTGTACATAGTATGATGGCTCCACATACAGCCCTGTACATAGTATGATGGCTCCACATACAGCCCTGTACATAGTATGATGGCTCCACATACAGCCCTGTACATAGTATGATGGCTCCACATACAGTCCTGTACATAGTATGATGGCTACACATACAGCCCTGTACATAGTATGATGGCTCCACATACAACCCTGTACATAGTATGACGGCTCCACATACAGCCCTGTACATAGTATGACGACTCCACATACAGCCCTGTACATAGTATGACGGCTCCACATACAGCCCTGTACATAGTATGATGGCTCCACATACAGCCCTGTACATAGTATGATGGCTCCACATACAACCCTGTACATAGTATGATGGCTCCACATACAGTCCTGTACATAGTATGATGGCTCCACATACAGCCCTGTACATAGTATGATGGCTCCACATACAGCCCTGTACATAGTATGATGACTCCACATACAGTCCTGTACATAGTATGACGGCTCCACATACAGTCCTGTACATAGTATGATGACTCCACATACAGTCCTGTACATAGTATGATGGCTCCACATACAACCCTGTACATAGTATGATGGCTCCACATACAGCCCTGTACATAGTATGATGGCTCCACATACAGCCCTGTACATAGTATGATGGCTCCACATACAGCCCTGTACATAGTATGATGGCTCCACATACAGTCCTGTACATAGTATGATGACTCCACATACAGCCCTGTACATAGTATGATGGCTCCACATACAACCCTGTACATAGTATGATGGCTCCACATACAGCCCTGTACATAGTATGATGGCTCCACATACAGCCCTGTACATAGTATGATGGCTCCACATACAGTCCTGTACATAGTATGATGGCTCCACATACAGCCCTGTACATAGTATGATGACTCCACATACAGCCCTGTACATAGTATGATGGCTCCACATACAGTCCTGTACATAGTATGATGGCTCCACATACAGTCCTGTACATAGTATGATGGCTCCACATACAGCCCTGCACATAGTATGATGGCTCCACATACAGCCCTGCACATAGTATGATGGCTCCACATACAGTCCTGTACATAGTATGATGGCTCCACATACAGTCCTGTACATAGTATGATGGCTCCACATACAGCCCTGTACATAGTATGATGGCTCCACATACAGCCCTGTACATAGTATGATGGCTCCACATACAGTCCTGTACATAGTATGATGGCTCCACATACAGCCCTGTACATAGTATGATGGCTCCACATACAGTCCTGTACATAGTATGATGGCTCCACATACAGCCCTGTACATAGTATGATGGCTCCACATACAGCCCTGCACATAGTATGATGGCTCCACATACAGTCCTGTACATAGTATGATGGCTCCACATACAGCCCTGTACATAGTATGATGGCTCCACATACAGAACTGTACATAGTATGATGACTCCACATACAGCCCTGTACATAGTATGATGACTCCACATACAGCCCTGCACATAGTATGATGGCTCCACATACAACCCTGTACATAGTGTGATGGCTCCACATACAGCCCTGTACATAGTGTGATGGCTCCACATACAGTCCTGTACATAGTGTGATGGCTCCACATACAGTCCTGTACATAGTATGATGGCTCCACATACAGTCCTGTACATAGTATGATGGCTCCACATACAACCCTGTACATAGTATGATGGCTCCACATACAGCCCTGTACATAGTATGATGGCTCCACATACAGTCCTGTACATAGTATGATGGCTCCACATACAGCCCTGTACATAGTATGATGGCTCCACATACAGTCCTGTACATAGTATGATGGCTCCACATACAGCCCTGTACATAGTATGATGGCTCCACATACAGCCCTGTACATAGTATGATGGCTCCACATACAGTCCTGTACATAGTATGATGGCTCCACATACAGTCCTGTACATAGTATGATGGCTCCACATACAGCCCTGTACATAGTATGATGGCTCCACATACAGCCCTGTACATAGTATGATGACTCCACATACAGTCCTGTACATAGTATGATGACTCCACATACAGTCCTGTACATAGTATGATGGCTCCACATACAGTCCTGTACATAGTATGATGGCTCCACATACAGCCCTGTACATAGTATGATGGCTCCACATACAGTCCTGTACATAGTATGATGGCTCCACATACAACCCTGTACATAGTATGATGGCTCCACATACAGCCCTGTACATAGTATGATGGCTCCACATACAGTCCTGTACATAGTATGATGGCTCCACATACAGCCCTGTACATAGTATGATGGCTCCACATACAGTCCTGTACATAGTATGATGGCTCCACATACAGCCCTGTACATAGTATGATGGCTCCACATACAGCCCTGTACATAGTATGATGGCTCCACATACAGTCCTGTACATAGTATGATGGCTCCACATACAGTCCTGTACATAGTATGATGGCTCCACATACAGCCCTGTACATAGTATGATGGCTCCACATACAGCCCTGTACATAGTATGATTGCTCCACATACAGCCCTGTACATAGTATGATGGCTCCACATACAGTCCTGTACATAGTATGATGACTCCACATACAGCCCTGTACATAGTATGATGACTCCACATACAGTCCTGTACATAGTATGATGGCTCCACATACAGTCCTGTACATAGTATGATGGCTCCACATACAGCCCTGTACATAGTATGATGGCTCCACATACAGCCCTGTACATAGTATGATGGCTCCACATACAGCCCTGTACATAGTATGATGACTCCACATACAGTGCTGTACATAGTATGATGGCTCCACATACAGTCCTGTACATAGTATGATGGCTCCACATACAGCCCTGTACATAGTATGATGGCTCCACATACAGCCCTGTACATAGTATGATGGCTCCACATACAGCCCTGTACATAGTATGATGGCTCCACATACAGTCCTGTACATAGTATGATGGCCCCACATACAGCCCTGCACATAGTATGATGACTCCACATACAGCCCTGTACATAGTATGATGACTCCACATACAGTGCTGTACATAGTATGATGGCTCCACATACAGTCCTGTACATAGTATGATGGCTCCACATACAGCCCTGTACATAGTATGATGGCTCCACATACAGTCCTGTACATAGTATGATGGCCCCACATACAGCCCTGCACATAGTATGATGACTCCACATACAGCCCTGTACATAGTATGATGACTCCACATACAGTCCTGTACATAGTATGATGACTCCACATACAGTCCTGTACATAGTATGATGACTCCACATACAGTCCTGTACATAGTATGATGGCTCCACATACAGTCCTGTACATAGTATGATGGCTCCACATACAGCCCTGTACATAGTATGATGGCTCCACATACAGCCCTGTACATAGTATGATGACTCCACATACAGTCCTGTACATAGTATGATGGCCCCACATACAGCCCTGTACATAGTATGATGGCTCCACATACAGCCCTGTACATAGTATGATGGCTCCACATACAGCCCTGTACATAGTATGATGGCTCCACATACAGTCCTGTACATAGTATGATGGCCCCACATACAGCCCTGTACATAGTATGATGGCTCCACATACAGCCCTGTACATAGTATGATGGCTCCACATACAGTCCTGTACATAGTATGATGGCCCCACATACAGCCCTGTACATAGTATGATGGCTCCACATACAGCCCTGTACATAGTATGATGGCTCCACATACAGTCCTGTACATAGTATGATGGCTCCACATACAGCCCTGTACATAGTATGATGGCTCCACATACAGCCCTGTACATAGTATGATGACTCCACATACAGTCCTGTACATAGTATGATGGCTTCACATACAGCCCTGTACATAGTATGATGGCTCCACATACAGCCCTGTACATAGTATGATGACTCCACATACAGTCCTGTACATAGTATGATGGCTCCACATACAGCCCTGTACATAGTATGATGACTCCACATACAGTCCTGTACATAGTATGATGGCTCCACATACAGTCCTGTACATAGTATGATGGCTCCACATACAGCCCTGTACATAGTATGATGACTCCACATACAGTCCTGTACATAGTATGATGGCTCCACATACAGCCCTGTACATAGTATGATGGCTCCACATACAGCCCTGTACATAGTATGATGACTCCACATACAGTCCTGTACATAGTATGATGGCTCCACATACAGTCCTGTACATAGTATGATGGCTCCACATACAGCCCTGTACATAGTATGATGACTCCACATACAGTCCTGTACATAGTATGATGGCTCCACATACAGCCCTGTACATAGTATGATGGCTCCACATACAGCCCTGTACATAGTATGATGACTCCACATACAGTCCTGTACATAGTATGATGACTCCACATACAGTCCTGTACATAGTATGATGGCTCCACATACAGCCCTGTACATAGTATGATGACTCCACATACAGTCCTGTACATAGTATGATGGCTCCACATACAGCCCTGTACATAGTATGATGGCTCCACATACAGTCCTGTACTTAGTATGATGGCCCCACATACAGCCCTGTACATAGTATGATGACTCCACATACAGTCCTGTACATAGTATGATGACTCCACATACAGTCCTGTACATAGTATGATTGCTCCACATACAGCCCTGTACATAGTATGATGGCCCCACATACAGCCCTGTACATAGTATGATGACTCCACATACAGTCCTGTACATAGTGTGATGGCTCCACATACAGTCCTGTACATAGTATGATGACTCCACATACAGTCCTGTACATAGTGTGATGGCTCCACATACAGTCCTGTACATAGTATGATGGCTCCACATACAGTCCTGTACATAGTATGATGACTCCACATACAGTCCTGTACATAGTATGATGACTCCACATACAGTCCTGTACATAGTGTGATGGCTCCACATACAGTCCTGTACATAGTGTGATGGCTCCACATACAGTCCTGTACATAGTATGATGACTCCACATACAGCCCTGTACATAGTATGATGGCTCCACATACAGCCCTGTACATAGTATGATGACTCCACATACAGTCCTGTACATAGTATGATTGCTCCACATACAGTCCTGTACATAGTATGATGACTCCACATACAGTCCTGTACATAGTATGATGACTCCACATACAGCCCTGTACATAGTATGATGACTCCACATACAGTCCTGTACATAGTATGATTGCTCCACATACAGTCCTGTACATAGTATGATGACTCCACATACAGTCCTGTACATAGTATGATGGCTCCACATACAGTCCTGTACATAGTATGATGGCTCCACATACAGCCCTGTACATAGTATGATGGCTCCACATACAGCCCTGTACATAGTATGATGGCTCCACATACAGTCCTGTACATAGTATGATGGCTCCACATACAGTCCTGTACATAGTATGATGGCTCCACATACAGTCCTGTACATAGTATGATGGCTCCACATACAGCCCTGTACATAGTATGATGACTCCACATACAGTCCTGTACATAGTATGATGGCTCCACATACAGCCCTGTACATAGTATGATGGCTCCACATACAGCCCTGTACATAGTATGATGGCTCCACATACAGTCCTGTACATAGTATGATGGCTCCACATACAGCCCTGTACATAGTATGATGGCCCCACATACAGCCCTGTACATAGTATGATGGCTCCACATACAGCCCTGTACATAGTATGATGGCTCCACATACAGTCCTGTACATAGTATGATGGCTCCACATACAGTCCTGTACATAGTATGATGGCTCCACATACAGTCCTGTACATAGTATGATGGCTCCACATACAGCCCTGTACATAGTATGATGACTCCACATACAGTCCTGTACATAGTATGATGGCTCCACATACAGCCCTGTACATAGTATGATGGCTCCACATACAGCCCTGTACATAGTATGATGGCTCCACATACAGTCCTGTACATAGTATGATGGCTCCACATACAGCCCTGTACATAGTATGATGGCCCCACATACAGCCCTGTACATAGTATGATGACTCCACATACAGTCCTGTACATAGTATGATGGCTCCACATACAGTCCTGTACATAGTATGATGGCTCCACATACAGCCCTGTACATAGTATGATGGCTCCACATACAGTCCTGTACATAGTATGATGGCTCCACATACAGCCCTGTACATAGTATGATGGCCCCACATACAGCCCTGTACATAGTATGATGGCTCCACATACAGTCCTGTACATAGTATGATGGCTCCACATACAGTCCTGTACATAGTATGATGGCTCCACATACAGCCCTGTATATAGTATGATGTCTCCACATACAGCCCTGTACATAGTATGATGGCTCCACATACAGCCCTGTACATAGTATGATGGCTCCACATACAGCCCTGTACATAGTATGATGGCTCCACATACAGCCCTGTACATAGTATGATGGCTCCACATACAGTCCTGTACATAGTGTGATGGCTCCACATACAGTCCTGTACATAGTATGATTGCTCCACATACAGTCCTGTACATAGTATGATGGCTCCACATACAGCCCTGTACATAGTATGATGGCTCCACATACAGCCCTGTACATAGTATGATGGCTCCACATACAGCCCTGTACATAGTATGATGGCTCCACATACAGTCCTGTACATAGTGTGATGGCTCCACATACAGTCCTGTACATAGTATGATTGCTCCACATACAGCCCTGTATATAGTATGATGTCTCCACATACAGCCCTGTACATAGTATGATGGCTCCACATACAGCCCTGTACATAGTATGATGGCTCCACATACAGTCCTGTACATAGTGTGATGGCTCCACATACAGCCCTGTACATAGTATGATGGCTCCACATACAGCCCTGTACATAGTATGATGGCTCCACATACAGCCCTGTACATAGTATGATGGCTCCACATACAGCCCTGTACATAGTATGATGGCCCCACATACAGCCCTGTACATAGTATGATGGCTCCACATACAGTCCTGTACATAGTATGATGGCTCCACATACAGTCCTGTACATAGTATGATGGCTCCACATACAGCCCTGTATATAGTATGATGTCTCCACATACAGCCCTGTACATAGTATGATGGCTCCACATACAGCCCTGTACATAGTATGATGGCTCCACATACAGTCCTGTACATAGTGTGATGGCTCCACATACAGTCCTGTACATAGTATGATGGCTCCACATACAGCCCTGTACATAGTATGATGGCTCCACATACAGTCCTGTACATAGTGTGATGGCTCCACATACAGTCCTGTACATAGTATGATTGCTCCACATACAGTCCTGTACATAGTATGATGGCTCCACATACAGTCCTGTACATAGTATGATGGCTCCACATACAGTCCTGTACATAGTATGATGGCTCCACATACAGCCCTGTATATAGTATGATGACTCCACATACAGTCCTGTACATAGTATGATGGCTCCACATACAGTCCTGTACATAGTATGATGGCTCCACATACAGCCCTGTACATAGTATGATGGCTCCACATACAGCCCTGTACATAGTATGATGGCTCCACATACAGCCCTGTACATAGTATGATGGCTCCACATACAGTCCTGTACATAGTATGATGGCTCCACATACAGCCCTGTACATAGTATGATGGCTCCACATACAGCCCTGTACATAGTATGATGGCTCCACATACAGCCCTGTACATAGTATGATGACTCCACATACAGTCCTGTACATAGTATGATGGCTCCACATACAGTCCTGTACATAGTATGATGGCTCCACATACAGCCCTGTACATAGTATGATGGCTCCACATACAGTCCTGTACATAGTATGATGGCTCCACATACAGCCCTGTACATAGTATGATGGCTCCACATACAGCCCTGTACATAGTATGATGGCTCCACATACAGCCCTGTACATAGTATGATGGCTCCACATACAGCCCTGTACATAGTATGATGGCTCCACATACAGCCCTGTACATAGTATGATGACTCCACATACAGTCCTGTACATAGTATGATGACTCCACATACAGTCCTGTACATAGTATGATGGCTCCACATACAGCCCTGTACATAGTATGATGGCTCCACATACAGCCCTGTACATAGTATGATGACTCCACATACAGTCCTGTACATAGTATGATGGCTCCACATACAGTCCTGTACATAGTATGATGGCTCCACATACAGCCCTGTACATAGTATGATGACTCCACATACAGTCCTGTACATAGTATGATGGCTCCACATACAGCCCTGTACATAGTATGATGGCTCCACATACAGCCCTGTACATAGTATGATGACTCCACATACAGTCCTGTACATAGTATGATGGCTCCACATACAGTCCTGTACTTAGTATGATGGCCCCACATACAGCCCTGTACATAGTATGATGACTCCACATACAGTCCTGTACATAGTATGATGACTCCACATACAGTCCTGTACATAGTATGATGATTCCACATACAGTCCTGTACATAGTATGATGGCTCCACATACAGTCCTGTACATAGTATGATGGCTCCACATACAGCCCTCTACATAGTATGATGGCTCCACATACAGTCCTGTACATAGTATGATGGCTCCACATACAACCCTGTACATAGTATGATGGCTCCACATACAGCCCTGTACATAGTATGATGGCTCCACATACAGTCCTGTACATAGTATGATGGCTCCACATACAGCCCTGTACATAGTATGATGACTCCACATACAGTCCTGTACATAGTATGATGGCTCCACATACAACCCTGTACATAGTATGATGGCTCCACATACAGTCCTGTACATAGTATGATGGCTCCACATACAACCCTGTACATAGTATGATGGCTCCACATACAGTACTGTACATAGTATGATGGCTCCACATACAACCCTGTACATAGTATGATGGCTCCACATACAGTCCTGTACATAGTATGATGGCTCCACATACAACCCTGTACATAGTATGATGGCTCCACATACAACCCTGTACATAGTATGATGGCTCCACATACAGTCCTGTACATAGTATGATGACTCCACATACAGCCCTGTACATAGTATGATGGCTCCACATACAGCCCTGTACATAGTATGATGACTCCACATACAGTCCTGTACATAGTATGATGGCTCCACATACAACCCTGTACATAGTATGATGGCTCCACATACAGTCCTGTACATAGTATGATGGCTCCACATACAACCCTGTACATAGTATGATGGCTCCACATACAACCCTGTACATAGTATGATGGCTCCACATACAGTCCTGTACATAGTATGATGGCTCCACATACAACCCTGTACATAGTATGATGGCTCCACATACAGCCCTGTACATAGTATGATGACTCCACATACAGCCCTGTACATAGTATGATGGCTCCACATACAGCCCTGTACATAGTATGATGGCCCCACATACAGTCCTGCACATAGTATGATGGCTCCACATACAGCCCTGTACATAGTATGATGGCTCCACATACAGCCCTGTACATAGTATGATGGCTCCACATACAGCCTTGTACATAGTATGATGACTCCACATACAGCCCTGTACATAGTATGATGGCTCCACATACAGCCCTGTACATAGTATGATGGCTCCACATACAGCCCTGTACATAGTATGATGGCTCCACATACAGCCCTGTACATAGTATGATGACTCCACATACAGCCCTGTACATAGTATGATGACTCCACATACAGTCCTGTACATAGTATGATGACTCCACATACAGTCCTGTACATAGTATGATGACTCCACATACAGTCCTGTACATAGTATGATGACTCCACATACAGTCCTGTACATAGTATGATGACTCCACATACAGCCCTGTACATAGTATGATGACTCCACATACAGCCCTGTACATAGTATGATGGCTCCACATACAGTCCTGTACATAGTATGATGTCCCCACATACAGTCCTGTACATAGTATGATGACTCCACATACAGTCCTGTACATAGTATGATGACTCCACATACAGTCCTGTACATAGTATGATGACTCCACATACAGTCCTGTACATAGTATGATGACTCCACATACAGTCCTGTACATAGTATGATGGCTCCACATACAGTCCTGTACATAGTATGATGGCTCCACATACAGTCCTGTACATAGTATGATGGCTCCACATACAGTCCTGTACATAGTATGATGGCTCCACATACAGTCCTGTACATAGTATGATGGCTCCACATACAGTCCTGTACATAGTATGATGGCTCCACATACAGTCCTGTACATAGTATGATGACTCCACATACAGTCCTGTACATAGTATGATGGCTCCACATACAGCCCTGTACATAGTATGATGACTCCACATACAGTCCTGTACATAGTATGATGGCTCCACATACAGTCCTGTACATAGTATGATGGCTCCACATACAGTCCTGTACATAGTATGATGGCTCCACATACAGTCCTGTACATAGTATGATGGCTCCACATACAGTCCTGTACATAGTATGATGACTCCACATACAGTCCTGTACATAGTATGATGGCTCCACATACAGTCCTGTACATAGTATGATGACTCCACATACAGTCCTGTACATAGTGTGATGGCTCCACATACAGCCCTGTACATAGTATGATGGCTCCACATACAGTCCTGCACATAGTATGATGGCTCCACATACAGCCCTGTACATAGTATGATGGCTCCACATACAGCCCTGTACATAGTATGATGACTCCACATACAGCCCTGTACATAGTATGATGGCTCCACATACAGTCCTGTACATAGTATGATGGCTCCACATACAGCCCTGTACATAGTATGATGACTCCACATACAGCCCTGTACATAGTATGATGACTCCACATACAGCCCTGTACATAGTATGATGGCTCCACATACAGCCCTGTACATAGTATGATGACTCCACATACAACCCTGTACATAGTATGATGGCTCCACATACAGCCCTGTACATAGTATGATGGCTCCACATACAGTCCTGTACATAGTATGATGGCTCCACATACAGCCCTGTATATAGTATGATGGCTCCACATACAGCCCTGTATATAGTATGATGTCTCCACATACAGTCCTGTACATAGTATGATGGTTCCACATACAGCCCTGTACATAGTATGATGGCTCCACATACAGTCCTGTACATAGTATGATGGCTCCACATACAGCCCTGTACATAGTATGATGACTCCACATACAGTCCTGTACATAGTATGATGGCTCCACATACAGCCCTGTATGACGCGCCCCTGGGCCTGTGTCGCGCTGCGTGAGCTTACCCGGAGCCGGATCTGTTGAGGGTTGTAGTCTCGTGGCGGTGACCCGGTCCGTGCCCAGGGAGTCAAACTGGACGGCAGTCTGTTAGCGGTAAATGGTTGATGACTACGCCACCCGTTGAGTGCAGCCAGGGGGCTGCTGCTGCAGGGCAGACCGCTGAGGCCGATGGTGGGATTGTGCAGCGTGATAGTATAACCCCCAACGGGAGGGGTATGGCCTCAGGGCAGCCGACGTGGATGATGGGGGTAGCAGGAACCACTCAGAGACGGTACGGTGTAGTTCAGGGTCTTTACTGGTAACAACAAAAGACCCTCCCGGAGTACTTGCTAGCGGATGGGGCCTGGTCAGTCCTTGAGCAGATGGGATCTCCCCTGGCCAGGCGTAGTTGTAGGCCTCCCAAACTGACTGTACTCTTCTGGCTACCTTGCTAGGAGCTGATGTAAGTAGCCCACGTCCCTGAGTGTACCGTGTGGTGCTCACCCGTATGGCCGGTGACTCGGGGCCTTCTAATGGCTTCCGCTCCACGATGGCGGTGCTGGTCCCACGCGTGTGACCGTGCCTTCGGGCTTCTGGGCCAGAGGACCTGAAATCCCCTGCCTGACGGATTCTGCTGCTAGGTAGGAATTAGTCCCCACAGCCTCGGACTCCGGGTCCGGTAAAAAGTCTTCTTAGTCAGGGCGAACTCTGCAGCTGCCAGCCCCTGACTCCTTGTAACTGCTGTTTCTTCCTATGCTGTCTCTACTTCTTCTCTTCTTCTACTCACTCACCCTGCCTCAGCCCCAGGTTTTTATAGGGGAAGTTCTTCCCCTCCCAAGACTGGGCAGGAGGTGTGGCATGCACAGGATCCCTGACCAAAGGACCTCCCACCTGCTCTCAGACATAACATTACGTTACTGTGGCAACCAGACCCCTGGGGTGTCACATTCCCCCCTAGTAAAATTTAGTACTCCGGGACTAAACACATTATAGAAAAACATAACAAGGTAAAAACAACAACACTAAAATACAATAAGGAAACACAATAAGATGGTCATGGCGTATCCGCAACCGGGTGCAGTCTTTGAAGAAAAGCAAAGGTGTCCATTTCACCGAAACAGGGAGACGTAACCAGGTAGGGGTCTGTTCTACCCCGAGTCCTTGACAGTCTTTAGTCCATCCTGGGTTACGCTCCAACTATGTACAAGGATTCCCGGTAAATCCACCAAGGATTCCTAAAAACAACTAGAAACACAAAATTACACACAAGCAACTATAGACAGGTAAACATACAAAATAGCTTAAACATTTAGATCCTCCAACGTGCGGGTAACTGGCCTCTAGTGGCCCTAGTGGACCTACGGAGCTGACTGTCTGGCCCTGAACTACAGGGTGTAGGAGCTGTCAAGGGTAAACTGGGCAGCTGTCTACCGGCTCTTTGTCTCACTAGGGGTACGGCAGGCTCACTATAAGCAGAGGGTTGATTCTCCTGTTCTGCTTGTGTGGAGTCTTCTGCCTCCTGGACCGGCTGTTCTTCCAGCTCTACCCGTTGCTCCGTAGGTTCTTGGGATGATGGTTGGAGGAAGGTGAGTACGGGTACCACAACTGCACCATTGACTTGAGTCCAAGACCGAGGGAAGTCCCCGAGCACGGTACTAACCATATCTTCCCTTTCCTCTACGGGTCGATGGTCTTCTTGTTCCTCTTCAGGGTTCCTCAGTTGTTCGGGACACTTCTTCAGGTGGTCCCGGGATACAATGGCTGTGGTTTCCCCTCCGTCTTTACTGATGGTACAGACCTTCGGGTTTTCGTGGCTTGAGGGCAGTACGGTGTACGGGTCCTTCTCCCACTGGTCGTCCAACTTGTGGAGCCGTCTCTTCCTCTTCAAGACCTGCTCTCCGGGTACCAGGGGAACAGCGGGAGCATACTGGTTGTATGTCTTCTCTTGTCTTTCCCTAGCCTGACAGAGACTTCGCTCCACGCTCTCCTGTACTCTCCGGTACTGCTGCTGCCTCTCTGTGTCCCAGTCTGTTTCTGGTGAAGTGTCCTCGGGTGTCAGGACTCCCATTTCCAGGTCAACAGGTAACTTACCAGGTCTTGCCCTCATTAGGTAAGCCGGGGTACAGTTGGTGGAACCTACCGGGATGTGGTTGTATAGGTCCACCAGATCGGGCAACTTCTCAGGCCACAGACTGCGTTCTTCCAGGGGCAATGTTTTTAGAAGATCCATTACCACCTGGTTCATTTTTTCACAAAGTCCATTAGTTTGCGGATGGTAGGGTGTCGTCCTTATCTTCCGGCAGCCATACAGATTGCAGAATTCCTGGAAGACCTCCGCTTCAAAGGCAGGTCCCTGGTCCGTCAGCACTTGGTCCGGGTACCCGTGTGGACGGCAGAAGTGCTGCTGGAAGGCTCTAGCTGCTGTTTGAGCCGTTAAGTCCTTGACGGGGACGACAACCAAGAACCGGGAGTAATGATCCACGATGGTTAACGCGTAGACGTAGCCACTTCTGCTTGGGGTCAGTTTTACATGATCCAAGGCTACCAGTTCCAACGGTTGCCGGGTGACGATGGACTGCAGGGGAGTCTTCTGGCTGGCCCGGTCCTTCCTTCTCAGATTGCACGGGCCACAGTCTCTGCACCACTTCTCGATGGTTCCCCTCATGCCTACCCAGTGGAACCGCTCGCGCAGCAGGAACTCCAGCTTTTTCCACCCGAAGTGTCCAGCTCCGTCGTGGTATGCCTCCATCACCATGGCTGCGTCTCTTCGGGGCACCACTACTTGCCAGAGTAGTTCATGCGTCCGGGAGTTGACCATTCTGCGGCACAACTTCCCCTTGTAAAGGAATAGTCGACTCTTCTCCGCCCATAGTTGTTTGGCTTCCTCCGGAGCGTCTGGTTCAAGGCGAGCCTCCGGCCGAGTCAGCATCTCCTTCACCAGTCGGACGGCAGGGTCGCTGTCTTGCGTTTCCGCCCAGTTGTAGTGGGGTAAGGGGTTCAACGTAGCAGCCTGCTTACCCCTTACCCGGTGGGAATACTGGATAGTCCCATGACGGTGGAACGCAGGGAGTTCAACTTCTTCCAGTCCCTCCGGATCTTCTCCTTCGTCCGGCAGGTTGGGCATCCTGGACAGGGCGTCCGCGTTAGTATTGGAGCGTCCTGCCCGGTATTTGATTGTGAACTCGTAGTTGGACAGACGGGCCATCCACCTCTGCTCCAGGGCACCGAGTCTTGCCGTGTCCAGGTGTGTCAACGGGTTGTTATCCGTGTATACGGTGAACCGGGAAGAAGCGAGGTAATGCCTAAAGCGCTCGGTGACTGCCCATACCACGGCCAGGAACTCTAGCTTAAATGAGCTGTAATTCTCGGGGTTCCTTTCGGTGGGTCGCAGTTTTCGGCTGGCATAGGAGATTACTCGTTCTCTCCCCTGCTGAATCTGGGACAGTACGGCTCCTAGCCCGATGTTACTGGCGTCGGTGTAGAGGATGAAGGGCTGGCTATAGTCCGGGTACGCCAAGATTTCATCCCCCGTGAGGGCCATCTTCAGCTGGCGGAAGGACTCTTCTTCTAGCTCTTCCCATTTGAAGGGCGGCTTCTGGTTCTTGGCCTTCCGGGACTGGCCTATCAGGAGGTCCTGCATAGGCGCTGCCTTTTTGGTGAAACCGGGAATAAACCTTCGGTAGTAGCCTACCAACCCTAGGAACTGCCGCACTTCTTTTACGCTGGAGGGGCTTGGCCATCCCTTAATTGCGGTGATCTTATCGGGGTCGGGAGCCACTCCGTCAGCGCTCACCACGTGTCCCAGGTATTGCACCTTTGGTTTCAGGAGGTGACACTTGGAGGGTTTCACCTTTAGGCCGTAACTCGCCAAAGCTTCGAACACCTCCGCCAGGTGTTTCAGGTGGTCCTCATAAGTTTTGGAGTATACGATGACATCGTCCAGGTACAACAGGACCGTCTCGAAGTTTCTGTGGCCCAGACAGCACTCCATTAATCGTTGGAAGGTTCCTGGGGCGTTGCAGAGTCCGAACGGCATGCAGGTGAACTCGCTAAGTCCCATCGGGGTGGTGAATGCGGTCTTCTCCCGGTCCGCCTCTGCTACAGGAACCTGCCAGTACCCGCTAGTGAGATCCAAGGTAGAGAAGAAGTTAGCAGATCTTAAAGCAGCCAATGACTCCTCTATCCTTGGTAAGGGGTACGCATCCTTGTGTGTGATACGGTTGATTTTCCGGTAATCTACACACATCCTCATGGTGTTGTCTTTCTTTTTGACTAAAACTAGTGGGGCTGCCCAGGGGCTACAGCTATCCCGGATTACCCCAGCCTCCTTCATGTCTCTAAGCATCCCCTTGGCGTGTTGGTAATGTGCAGGGGGTACGGGTCGATACCTCTCTTTTATGGGAGGATGATCTCCCGTGGGGATGCGGTGTTCTACCCCCTTGACTCGCCCGAAGTCTAACGGGTGTTTACTAAACACTCTCTCATACTCTTGAACCACCCGATAGACTCCTTGTTTCTGATGTGAGGGAGTGGAGTCAGTACCCAGATGTAGTTGCTGACACCAGTCCTCCATGTCTTTCTTAGAGCCGTTACCTTCCTCCGGGTGAGATGGAGGCAAGGGTTCCACAGATTGTATAGAATTTTGATTAGTGGTATATAATTTGGCTAGCGTGGCATACCGGGGCAGGTACACTTCCCTCTCCCCGATATTTATTATGCGAACGGGCACCCTCCCATGGCGTACATTGACCACCCCCCGTGCTGTCAAAATGGTGGGCCTACTGTCTGAGTAAACTGGTTCTACCATTGCCTGGTAATCTCTACCTCTCAGACCAATAGCTGCCCGGCACCAAATCATCATTTCACTTTTTGGGGGCATGGCAATAGGAAAAGGGTCACACATTCTTACGCTACCAATCTCACCGCCGGAGAGTTCCACTTGTTGCCGTTGCATCAGTGCCCGGATCTCTTTCTGGAGCACCCGCTGCTCGCCGGAGCTGGCGTTCTTGGCAACCTGCTGTAAAAGGAAAATCACCTCTGCAAGACAATTTTCAATTACGTTAGTTCCTAGAGTTATTTTTGGGTGACTCTCATGTTTATCAATATCTACAATGATCAGTCCCTGTGCGGCCAGTTCGACTCTACCGATTTTGAGGGTCACCTCTTTAAATCCGATCTGTGGCACGGGCTGGCCATTGCTGGCGATGATACTCAAGTCGTCGTCAGGGTAGCGGGTAATATCCGAGTCATTCCAGTACTGCTTGAAGAGCACGTACGGGATGGTGGTGACCTGTGACCCGGTATCCAGTAGGGCACTCATGGGAATGCCATCCAGTACCACAGGCAAGACTGGACGTCCTCCCACATATCTGTCGCGCCAGTTCGATGGGCCTGGTGATCTTTTTCCTGGGGGTTGGCCCTCTACCCCAGGTTGTGCCCGTTTAAAGAACAGTACCTTCCCATATGTCCGGGTTGATTGCAGCGGCGGCAGATGGGTCGTCCGTCCTCGCTGTATCGGTCACTGGGTCTTCCTCTGGCCGGTGGGGTCCTCCTTGGTCGACGCCACGGGATGTCCTCTGGTCCGGATGCCAGCTGGATCTTCCCTGGGGTGGAAACCTGAAAAGACTGCACAGTTCGGGTTAGCGCAGCAACGCTCTTAACTAGCTCTTGGACCTGATGGTGTAGGTCTGGAGCCGGGTCATTGTCCAAAGCCTGCGCATCAGCTCCCACAGGCCCTGCCGACAAGGGCGCCGCCTCCTGGTGGTAAGTGATAGCTGGGCGCCTGTGGGTCACAACGCCACCCGGTGCTGGTTCTCGGAGCACCCGGATAGCTCTATCCTTGAACTGTGCAAAGTCCAGATGGGGATCCTGTAAGGCCATTGCCCGCAACTGGGTTCGGTGGGCATTGCAATATAAACCCTCTATAAATTGTTCAGTCAACAGCCTGTCCTCGTTTCCCACCCCATCAGGGTCGGTCTGCTTTATGGCCCTCAGGGCCTCTTGTAGGTTTAGTGCATAGTCCCTTATACTCTCATGCGCTCGCTGCTTGCACCCGTAGAATCTAAGCTTGATCTCGGCTGAGGTGCGGGTATCGAAGGTGTCCCTCAGCCGGGTTAGTATCTCTGCGACAGTCCTCCTCCCAGGTGGCCAAGATTTTACTTCTCTTTTGGCTGCCCCGGTTAGTTGGGCCACCAGGATGCTCGCTTTTTGCTCTTCTGTGAGGGGATACACCTGGAAGAGGCTATCCAGCTTTTCTCTAAAGTCATGCAGGGTATGTGACTCCCCTGAGTACTGGGGTAGCCAAGCTGCTCCCGGGATATATGGCATGGTGAAGGGCATAACTGCAGCAGCGGTGGCGCTGGCGGGGGTCGAGGTAGTGAAGCTCTCCTCCGTATCCGACATCTTCCTCCCCCCTAGTGGACCGTGGCCTACCTTGCGATGATCCTCTTCCGTAGGCCGCGGCTCCGCAGTGGATCGTCAGGGTTGAGGACCTTCCGTCGCGCTCCTGTGACGTCGGCGTCTGCTGGGCTCCTTCCAGGACCTTACGCAACGTCCGGACGTGAGTCGGAGCTTCTGTTCTCGCGCGCTTTCGGAGTCCACGCCCCTCTTCTTCCCGCGCGGCGTCCTCAAGATGGCGTCCAACGGCGGGAAAACTCCACGGATGGCGGGAAGAAGGCCGAAGATGGCGCCGGATGGCGGGAAACTTCACCGATGGCGGGAAGAAGGCTGAAGATGGCGCCGGATGGCGGGAATCTTCACCACTGGTAAGTTTGAAAAGTCTCTTTCTCAGGCACGCAGTACCCGGTGGTTGCGGGCACGAAATCCTGCCGACTACGCCAAAGTTGACGCGCCCCTGGGCCTGTGTCGCGCTGCGTGAGCTTACCCGGAGCCGGATCTGTTGAGGGTTGTAGTCTCGTGGCGGTGACCCGGTCCGTGCCCAGGGAGTCAAACTGGACGGCAGTCTGTTAGCGGTAAATGGTTGATGACTACGCCACCCGTTGAGTGCAGCCAGGGGGCTGCTGCTGCAGGGCAGACCGCTGAGGCCGATGGTGGGATTGTGCAGCGTGATAGTATAACCCCCAACGGGAGGGGTATGGCCTCAGGGCAGCCGACGTGGATGATGGGGGTAGCAGGAACCACTCAGAGACGGTACGGTGTAGTTCAGGGTCTTTACTGGTAACAACAAAAGACCCTCCCGGAGTACTTGCTAGCGGATGGGGCCTGGTCAGTCCTTGAGCAGATGGGATCTCCCCTGGCCAGGCGTAGTTGTAGGCCTCCCAAACTGACTGTACTCTTCTGGCTACCTTGCTAGGAGCTGATGTAAGTAGCCCACGTCCCTGAGTGTACCGTGTGGTGCTCACCCGTATGGCCGGTGACTCGGGGCCTTCTAATGGCTTCCGCTCCACGATGGCGGTGCTGGTCCCACGCGTGTGACCGTGCCTTCGGGCTTCTGGGCCAGAGGACCTGAAATCCCCTGCCTGACGGATTCTGCTGCTAGGTAGGAATTAGTCCCCACAGCCTCGGACTCCGGGTCCGGTAAAAAGTCTTCTTAGTCAGGGCGAACTCTGCAGCTGCCAGCCCCTGACTCCTTGTAACTGCTGTTTCTTCCTATGCTGTCTCTACTTCTTCTCTTCTTCTACTCACTCACCCTGCCTCAGCCCCAGGTTTTTATAGGGGAAGTTCTTCCCCTCCCAAGACTGGGCAGGAGGTGTGGCATGCACAGGATCCCTGACCAAAGGACCTCCCACCTGCTCTCAGACATAACATTACGTTACTGTGGCAACCAGACCCCTGGGGTGTCACATGTACATAGTATGATGACTCCACATACAGTCCTGTACATAGTATGATGGCTCCACATACAGCCCTGTACATAGTATGATGACTCCACATACAGTCCTGTACATAGTATGATGGCTCCACATACAGTCCTGTACATAGTATGATGGCTCCACATACAGTCCTGTACATAGTATGATGGCTCCACATACAGTCCTGTACATAGTATGATGGCTCCACATACAGCCCTGTACATAGTATGATGGCTCCACATACAGTCCTGTACATAGTATGATGGCTCCACATACAGCCCTGTACATAGTATGATGGCTCCACATACAGCCCTGTACATAGTATGATGGCTCCACATACAGTCCTGTACATAGTATGATGGCTCCACATACAGTCCTGTACATAGTATGATGGCTCCACATACAGCCCTGTACATAGTATGATGACTCCACATACAGTCCTGTACATAGTATGATGACTCCACATACAGTCCTGTACATAGTATGATGGCTCCACATACAGCCCTGCACATAGTATGATGGCTCCACATACAGCCCTGTACATAGTATGATGGCTCCACATACAACCCTGTACATAGTATGATGGCTCCACATACAGTCCTGTACATAGTATGATGGCTCCACATACAGTCCTGCACATAGTATGATGGCTCCACATACAGCCCTGTACATAGTATGATGGCTCCACATACAGTCCTGTACATAGTATGATGGCTCCACATACAGTCCTGTACATAGTATGATGGCTCCACATACAGTCCTGTACATAGTATGATGGCTCCACATACAGCCCTGTACATAGTATGATGACTCCACATACAGTCCTGTACATAGTATGATGACTCCACATACAGTCCTGTACATAGTATGATGGCTCCACATACAGTCCTGCACATAGTATGATGGCTCCACATACAGCCCTGTACATAGTATGATGGCTCCACATACAACCCTGTACATAGTATGATGGCTCCACATACAGCCCTGTACATAGTATGATGGCTCCACATACAGCCCTGTACATAGTATGATGGCTCCACATACAGTCCTGCACATAGTATGATGGCTCCACATACAGCCCTGTACATAGTATGATGGCTCCACATACAACCCTGTACATAGTATGATGGCTCCACATACAACCCTGTACATAGTATGATGGCTCCACATACAGCCCTGTACATAGTATGATGACTCCACATACAGCCCTGTACATAGTATGATGACTCCACATACAGCCCTGTATATAGTATGATGACTTCACATACAGCCCTGTACATAGTATGATGGCTCCACATACAGTCCTGCACATAGTATGATGGCTCCACATACAGCCCTGTACATAGTATGATGGCTCCACATACAACCCTGTACATAGTATGATGGCTCCACATACAGTCCTGCACATAGTATGATGGCTCCACATACAGCCCTGTACATAGTATGATGGCTCCACATACAACCCTGTACATAGTATGATGGCTCCACATACAGCCCTGTACATAGTATGATGACTCCACATACAGCCCTGTACATAGTATGATGGCTCCACATACAGCCCTGTACATAGTATGATGACTTCACATACAGTCCTGTACATAGTATGATGGCTCCACATACAGTCCTGTACATAGTATGATGGCTCCACATACAGTCCTGTACATAGTATGATGGCTCCACATACAGTCCTGTACATAGTATGATGGCTCCACATACAGCCCTGTACATAGTATGATGGCTCCACATACAGCCCTGTACATAGTATGATGGCTCCACATACAGTCCTGTACATAGTATGATGGCTCCACATACAGTCCTGCACATAGTATAATTGCTCCACATACAGCCCTGTACATAGTATGATGGCTCCACATACAGTCCTGTACATAGTATGATGGCTCCACATACAGCCCTGTACATAGTATGATGACTCCACATACAGTCCTGTACATAGTATGATGACTCCACATACAGTCCTGTACATAGTATGATGGCTCCACATACAGTCCTGCACATAGTATGATGGCTCCACATACAGCCCTGTACATAGTATGATGGCTCCACATACAACCCTGTACATAGTATGATGACTCCACATACAGCCCTGTACATAGTATGATGGCTCCACATACAGCCCTGTACATAGTATGATGGCTCCACATACAGTCCTGCACATAGTATGATGGCTCCACATACAGCCCTGTACATAGTATGATGGCTCCACATACAGCCCTGTACATAGTATGATGGCTCCACATACAGTCCTGTACATAGTATGATGGCTCCACATACAGTCCTGCACATAGTATGATGGCTCCACATACAGCCCTGTACATAGTATGATGGCTCCACATACAACCCTGTACATAGTATGATGACTCCACATACAGCCCTGTACATAGTATGATGGCTCCACATACAGCCCTGTACATAGTATGATGGCTCCACATACAGTCCTGCACATAGTATGATGGCTCCACATACAGCCCTGTACATAGTATGATGGCTCCACATACAGTCCTGCACATAGTATGATGGCTCCACATACAGCCCTGTACATAGTATGATGGCTCCACATACAACCCTGTACATAGTATGATGGCTCCACATACAACCCTGTACATAGTATGATGGCTCCACATACAGCCCAGTACATAGTATGATGGCTCCACATACAGTCCTGTACATAGTATGATGGCTCCACATACAGTCCTGTACATAGTATGATGGCTCCACATACAGTCCTGTACATAGTATGATGGCTCCACATACAGCCCTGTACATAGTATGATGGCTCCACATACAGCCCTGTACATAGTATGATGGCTCCACATACAGTCCTGTACATAGTATGATGGCTCCACATACAGTCCTGCACATAGTATAATTGCTCCACATACAGCCCTGTACATAGTATGATGACTCCACATACAGCCCTGTACATAGTATGATGACTTCACATACAGTCCTGTACATAGTATGATGACTCCACATACAGCCCTGTACATAGTATGATGGCTCCACATACAGCCCTGTACATAGTATGATGACTTCACATACAGCCCTGTACATAGTATGATGGCTCCACATACAGTCCTGTACATAGTATGATGGCTCCACATACAGTCCTGCACATAGTATGATGGCTCCACATACAGCCCCTGTACATAGTATGATGACTTCACATACAGCCCTGTACATAGTATGATGACTTCACATACAGTCCTGTACATAGTATGATGGACTCCACATACAGCCCTGTACATAGTATGATGGCTCCCACATACAGCCCTGTACATAGTATGATGACTTCACATACAGCCCTGTACATAGTATGATGGCTCCACATACAGTCCTGTACATAGTATGATGGCTCCACATACAGTCCTGTACATAGTATGATGACTCCACATACAGCCCTGTACATAGTATGATGGCTCCACATACAGCCCTGTACATAGTATGATGACTTCACATACAGCCCTGTACATAGTATGATGACTCCACATACAGCCCTGTACATAGTATGATGGCTCCACATACAGCCCTGTACATAGTATGATGACTCCACATACAGCCCTGTACATAGTATGATGACTTCACATACAGTCCTGTACATAGTATGATGACTTCACATACAGTCCTGTACATAGTATGATGACTCCACATACAGCCCTGTACATAGTATGATGACTCCACATACAGCCCTGTACATAGTATGATGACTCCACATACAGCCCTGTACATAGTATGATGGCTCCACATACAGCCCTGTACATAGTATGATGGCTCCACATTACAGCCCTGTACATAGTATGATGGCTCCACATACAGTCCTGCACATAGTATGATGGCTCCACATACAGCCCTGTACATAGTATGATGACTCCACATACAGCCCTGTACATAGTATGATGACTTCACATACAGTCCTGTACATAGTATGATGACTCCACATACAGCCCTGTACATAGTATGATGGCTCCACATACAGCCCTGTACATAGTATGATGACTCCACATACAGCCCTGTACATAGTATGATGACTTCACATACAGTCCTGTACATAGTATGATGACTCCACATACAGCCCTGTACATAGTATGATGGCTCCACATACAGCCCTGTACATAGTATGATGACTTCACATACAGCCCTGTACATAGTATGATGGCTCCACATACAGTCCTATACATAGTATGATTGCTCCACATACAGCCCTGTACATAGTATGATGGCTCCACATACAGTCCTGTACATAGTATGATGGCTCCACATACAGTCCTGTACATAGTATGATGGCTCCACATACAGTCTGTACATAGTATGATGGCTCCACATACAGTCCTGTACATAGTATGATGGCTCCCACATACAGCCCTGTACATAGTATGATGACTCCACATACAGCCCTGTACATAGTATGATGGCTCCACATACAGCCCTGTACATAGTATGATGGCTCCACATACAGCCCTGTACATAGTATGATGGCTCCACATACAGTCCTGTACATAGTATGATGGCTCCACATACAGTCCTGTACATAGTATGATGGCTCCACATACAGTCCTGTACATAGTATGATGCTCCACATACAGCCCTGTACATAGTATGATGGCTCCACATACAGCCTGTACATAGTATGATGGCTCACATACAGTCCTGTACATAGTATGATGGCTCCACATACAGTCCTGCACATAGTATAATTGCTCCACATACAGCCCTGTACATAGTATGATGACTCCACATACAGCCCTGTACATAGTATGATGACTTCACATACAGTCCTGTACATAGTATGATGACTCCACATACAGCCCTGTACATAGTATGATGGCTCCACATACAGTCCTGTACATAGTATGATGACTCCACATACAGCCCTGTACATAGTATGATGACTCCACATACAGCCCTGTACATAGTATGATGACTTCACATACAGTCCTGTACATAGTATGATGACTCCACATACAGCCCTGTACATAGTATGATGGCTCCACATACAACCCTGTACATAGTATGATGGGCTCCACATACAGCCCTGTACATAGTATGATGACTCCACATACAGCCCTGTACATAGTATGATGACTCACATACAGTCCTGTACATAGTATGATGACTCCACATACAGCCCTGTACATAGTATGATGGCTCCACATACAACCCTGTACATAGTATGATGACTCCACATACAGCCCTGTACATAGTATGATGGCTCCACATACAGTCCTGTACATAGTATGATTGCTCCACATACAGCCCTGTACATAGTATGATGGCTCCACATACAGTCCTGTACATAGTATGATGGCTCCACTTACAGTCCTGTACATAGTATGATGGCTCCACATACAGTCCTGTACATAGTATGATGGCTCCACATACAGCCCTGTACATAGTATGATGGCTCCACATACAGTCCTGTACATAGTATGATGGCTCCACATACAGTCCTGTACATAGTATGATGGCTCCACATACAGCCCTGTACATAGTATGATGGCTCCACATACAGTCCTGTACATAGTATGATGGCTCCACATACAGTCCTGTACATAGTATGATGGCTCCACATACAGCCCTGTACATAGTATGATGGCTCCACATACAGCCCTGTACATAGTATGATGGGCTCCACATACAGCCTGTACATAGTATGATGGCTCCACATACAGTCTGTACATAGTATGATGACTCACATACAGCCCTGTACATAGTATGATGGCTCCACATACAACCCTGTACATAGTATGATGGCTCCACATACAGCCCTGTACATAGTATGATGACTTCACATACAGTCCTATACATAGTATGATTGCTCCACATACAGCCCTGTACATAGTATGATGGCTCCACATACAGTCCTGTACATAGTGTGATGACTCCACATACAGTCCTGTACATAGTATGATGCTCCACATACAGTCACTGTACATAGTATGATGCTCCACATAACAGACCTGTACATAGTATGATGACTCCCACATACAGTCCTGTACATAGTATGATGGACTCCACATACAGTCCTGTACATAGTATGATGACTCCACATACAGTCCTGTACATAGTATGATGGCTCCACATACAGTCCTGTACATAGTATGATGGCTCCACATACAGTCCTGTACATAGTATGATGGCTCCACATACAGTCCTGTACATAGTATGATGGCTCCACATACAGTCCTGTACATAGTATGATGGCTCCACATACAGTCCTGTACATAGTATGATGGCTCCCACATACAGCCTGTACATAGTATGATGGGCTCCACATACAGCCCTGTACATAGTATGATGGCTCCACATACAGCCCTGTACATAGTGATGATGGCTCCACATACAGTCCTGTACATAGTATGATGGCTCCACATACAGTCCTGTACATAGTATGATGGCTCCACATACAGTCCTGTACATAGTATGATGGCTCCACATACAGTCCCTGTACATAGTATGATGGCCCCACATACAGTCCTGTACATAGTATGATGGCTCCACATACAGCCCTGTTACATAGTATGATGGCTCCACATACAGCCCTGTACATAGGATGATGGCTCCACATTACAGCCCTGTACATAGTATGATGGCTCCACATACAGCCCTGTACATAGTATGATGGCTCACATACAGCCTTGTACATAGTATGATGGCTCCACATACAGCCCTGTACATAGTATGATGGCTCCACATACAGCCTGTACATAGTATGATGGCTCCACATACAGTCTGTACATAGTATGATGGCTCCACATACAGCCCTGTACATAGTATGATGGCTCACATACAGCCTGTACATAGTATGATGGCTCCACATACAGTCCTGTACATAGTATGATGGCTCCCACATACAGCCCTGTACATAGTATGATGGCTCCACATACAGCCTGTACATAGTATGATGGCTCCACATACAGCCCTGTACATAGTATGATGGCTCCACATACAGCCCTGTACATAGTATGATGGCTCCACATACAGCCCTGTACATAGTATGATGGCTCCACATACAGCCTGTACATAGTATGATGGCTCCACATACAGCCTGTACATAGTATGATGGCTCCACATACAGTCCCTGTACATAGTATGATGGGCTCACATACAGCCCTGTACATAGTATGATGGCTCCACATACAGTCCTGTACATAGTATGATGGCTCCACATACAGCCCTGTACATAGTATGATGGCTCCACATACAGTCCTGTACATAGTATGATGGCTCCACATACAGTCCCTGTACATAGTATGATGGCTCCACATACAGCCTGTACATAGTATGATGGCTCCACATACAGCCCTGTACATAGTATGATGGCTCCACATACAGCCCTGTACATAGTATGATGGCTCCACATACAGCCCTGTACATAGTATGATGGCTCCACATACAGTCCTGTACATAGTATGATGGCTCCACATACAGTCCTGTACATAGTAATATGGCTCCCACCATACAGTCCCCTGTACATAGTTATGCCCCCCCCCATGGCTCCCAC
>NW_027366909.1:0-64463 GCF_046119375.1 Phyllobates terribilis
CATCTTCATTCATCTTCATCTTCATCTTAATTCATCTTCATTCATCTTAATCTTCATGTTCATTCATCTTCATTTTCATCCTCATTCATCTTCATCTTCACTCATCTTCATCTTCATTCATCTTCATCTTCATTCATCTCCATCATCAACTTCATTCATATTCATCTTCATTCATCTTCATTCACGTTCATCTTATTTTATCTTCATCTTCATTCATCTTAATCTTTATTCATCTTCATCTTCCTTCATCTTCACCTTCATTCACCTTCATCTTCATTCATCTTCATTCATCTTCATCTTCATTTATCTTCATTCATCTTCATCTTCATTCATCTTCATTCATCTTCATATTCATTTTCATTAATCTGCATTCATCTTCATCATCTTCATTCATCTTCATATTCTTTCATATTCATTCATCTTCATCTTCATTCATGTTCATCTTCATTCGGCTTCATTTTCATCTTCATTCACCTTCAACTTCATTCATCTTCATTCATCTTCATCTTCATCTTCATTCATCTTCCTCTTCACTAATCCTCTTTCATCTTCATCTTCATTCATCGTCATCTTCATTCATCTTCAACTTCATTCATCTTCATTTATCTTCATCTTCATTCATCTTCATCTTCATTCATTTTTATCTTCATCTTCATTAATCTTCATTCATCTTCATCTTCATCTTTATTCATCTTCATCTTCATTAATCTTCATTCATCTTCATCTACATCTTTATTCATCTTCATCTTCATTCATCTTTATCTTCATTCATCTTCAGCTTTATTCATCTTCATCTTCATTTATCTTCATTCATCTTCATTCATCTTCATCTTTATTCATCTTCCTTCACCTTAATCTTCATATTCATTCATCTTCATTCATCTTCATTCATCTTCATTCATCTTCATCTTCATCTTCATTTATCTTCAGTCATCTTCATCTTTGTATTCATTTTCATTCATCTTCATTGATCTTCATAATCATCTTCAATCATCTTCATATTATTTCATCTTCATTCATCTTCATCTTCATCTTCATCTTCATTCATCTTCATTCATCTTCATTTTCATCTTCATTCACCTACATTCATCTTCATCTTCAATCATCTTCATCTTCATTCATCCTTATTCATCTTCATTCATCTTCATCTTCATCTTAATTCATCTTCATTTTCATCGTCATTCATCTTCATCTTCACTCATCTTCAACTTCATTCATCTTTGTCTTCATTCAACATCTTCATTCTTCTTCATTTTCAATTCATCTTCATCTTCATTCATCTTCATCTTCATTCATATCCATTCATCTACATTTTCATTCTTCTTCATCTTCATTCATCTTCATCTTCATCTTCAACTTCATTCATCTTCCTTCATATTCATCTTCCTTCATCTTCATCTTCATTCATCTTCATCTTCAGCTTCATTCATCTTCCTTTTCAATCATCTTCATCTTCATTCATCTTCATCTTCATTCATCTTCATCTTCATTTATCTTCATTCATCTTCATTTCATTCATCTTAATCTTCATTCATCTTCATCTTCAACTTCATTCATCTTCATCTTCATTCATCTTCATCTTCATTCATCTTTATCTTCTTTCTTCTTCAGCTTCATTCATCTTCAACTTCATTCATCTTCATTCATCTTCATCTTCATTTATCTTCATTCATCTTCATCTTCATTCATCTTCATCTTTATCTTCATTCATGTTCCTCTTCAACTTTATTCATCTTCACCTTCATTCATCTTCATCTTCATTCATCTTCATCCTCATTCATCTTCATCTTCATATTCATTCATCTTCATCTTCATTCATCTTCCTTCACCTTAATCTTCATCTTCATTCATATTCATTCATCTTCATCTTCATTTATCTTCAGTCATCTTCATCTTCAGTCATCTTCATATTCATTTTCATTCATCTTCATTCATCTTCATAATCATCTTCATTCATCCTTCATATTCTTTCATCTTCATTAATCTTCATCTTCATCTTCATTCATCTTCATCTTCATTCATCTTCATTTTCATCTTCATTCACCTTCATCTTCATTCATCTACATTCATCTGCATTTTCATCTTCAATCATCTTCATCTTCATTCATCCTTATTCATCTTCATTCATCTTCATCTTTATTCATCTTCATTCATCTTCATCTGCATCTTCATTTTCATCGTCATTAATCTTCATCTTCACTCATCTTCATCTTAATTCATCTTTATCTTCATTCAACTTCATCTTCATTCTTCTTCATTTTCCATTCATCTTCATCTTCATTCATCTTCATCTTCATCTTCATTCATCTTCATCTTTATTCATCTTCTTTCACCTTAATCTTCATATTCATTCATCTTCATTCATCTTCATCTTCATTTATCTTCAGCCATCTTCATCTTCGTATTCATTTTCATTAATCTTTATTCATCTTCATAATCATCTTCAATCATCTTCATATTCTTTCATCTTCATTCATCTTCATCTTCATCTTCATTTATCTTCATTCATCTTCATTCATCTTCATCTTCATTCATCTTCATCTTCATTCATCTCCATCAACTTCATTCATATTCATCTTCATTCATCTCCATTCACCTACATCTTCTTTCATCTTCATCTTCATTCATCTTAATCTTTATTCATCTTCATCTTCCTTCATCTTCATCTTCATCTTCATTCACCTTCATCTTCATTCATCTTCATCTTCATCTTCATTTATCTTCATTCATCTTCATCTTCATTCATCTTCACTCATCTTCATTCTTCTTCATATTCATTTTCATTCATCTTCATTCATCTTCATCATATTCATTCATCTTCATATTCTTTCATCTTCATTCATCTTCATCTTCATCTTCATTCATGTTCATCTTCATTCGGCTTCATTTTCATCTTCATTCACCTTCATCTTCATTCATCTTCATCTTCATCTTCATTCATCTTTCTCTTCACTAATCCTCTTTCATCTTCATCTTCATTCATCGTCATCTACATTCATCTTCATATTCATCTTCATTCATCTTCATTTTTGTCTTCATTCATCTTCATTTTCATTCATCTTCATAAATCTTCATCTTCATATTCATTCATCTTCATCTTCATTCTTCTTCATCTTCAACTTCATTTATCTTCATTCATCTTCATCTTCATTCATCTTCCTCTTTATTCATCTTTATCTTCATCTTCATTATTCTTCATTCATCTTCAACTTCATCTTTATTCATCTTCATCTTCATTCATCTTTATCTTCATTCATCTTCAGCTTTATTAATCTTCATCTTCATCTTCATTCATCTTCATCTTCATTCATCTTCATCCTCATTCATCTTCATCTTCATCTTCATTCATCTTCAGCTTTATTCATCTTCCTTCACCTTATCTTCATATTCATTCATCTTCATTCATCTTCATTCATCTTCATCTTCATCTTCATTTATCATCAGTCATCTTCATCTTCGTATTCATTTTCATTCATCTTCATTCATCTTCATAATCATCTTCAATCATCTTCATATTCTTTCATCTTCATTCATCTTCATTCATCTTCATTCATCTTCATTCATCTTCATTCATCTTCATTTTCACTTCATCAACTACATTCATCTTCATCTTCAATCATCTTCATTCATCCTTATTCATCTTCATTCATCTTCATCTTCATCTTAATTCATCTTCATTCATCTTAATCTTCATCTTCATTCATCTTCATTTTCATCCTCATTCATCTTCATCTTCACTCATCTTCATCTTCATTCATCTTCATCTTCATTCATCTCCATCATCAACTTCATTCATATTCATCTTCATTCATCTTCATTCACGTTCATATTATTTTATCTTCATCTACATCCATCTTCATGTTTATCTTCATTAATGTTCCTCTTCAACTTTATTCATCTTCATTCATCTTCATCTTCACTCATCTTCATCCTCATTCATCTTCATCTTCATATTCATTCATCTTCATCTTCATTCATCTTCCTTCACCTTAATCTTCATCTTCATTCATATTCATTCATCTTCATCTTCATTTATCTTCAGTCATCTTCATCTTCAGTCATCTTCATATTCATTTTCATTCATCTTCATTCATCTTCATAATCATCTTCATTCATCTTCATATTCTTTCATCTTCATTAATCTTCATCTTCATCTTCATTCATCTTCATCTTCATTCATCTTCATTTTCATCTTCATTCACCTTCATCTTCATTCATCTACATTCATCTGCATTTTCATCTTCAATCATCTTCATCTTCATTCATCCTTATTCATCTTCATTCATCTTCATCTTTACTCATCTTCATTCATCTTCATCTGCATCTTCATTTTCATCGTCATTAATCTTCATCTTCACTGATCTTCATCTTAATTCATCTTTATCTTCATTCAACTTCATGTTCATTCTTCTTCATTTTCCATTCATCTTCATCTTCATTCATCTTCATCTTCATCTTCATTCATCCTTCATCTTTATTCATCTTCTTTCACCTTAATCTTCATATTCATTCATCTTCATTCATATTCATTCATCTTCATCTTCATTTATCTTCAGCCATCTTCATCTTCGTATTCATTTTCATTATCTTCATTCATTTTCATAATCATCTTCAATCATCTTCATATTCTTTCATCTTCATTCATCTTCATCTTCATTTATCTTCATTCATCTTCATTCATCTTCATCTTCATTCATCTTCATCTTCATTCATCTCCATCATCAACTTCATTCATATTCATCTTCATTCATCTCCATTCACCTACATCTTCTTTCATCTTCATCTTCATTCATCTTAATCTTTATTCATCTTCATCTTCATTCATCTTCATCTTCATCTTCATTCACCTTCATCTTCATTCATCTTCATCTTCATCTTCATTTATCTTCATTCATCTTCATCTTCATTCATCTTCACTCATCTTCATTCATCTTCATATTAATTTTCATTCATCTTCATTCATCTTCATCATATTCATTCATCTTCATATTCTTTCATCTTCATTCATCTTCATCTTCATCTTCATTCATGTCCATCTTCATTCGGCTTCATTTTCATCTTCATTCACCTTCATCTTCATTCATCTTCATTCATTTTCCATCTTCAACTTCATTCATCTTCCTCTTCACTAATCCTCTTTCATCTTCATCTCATTCATCGTCATCTACATTCATCTTCATCTTCATCTTCATTCATCTTCATTTTATCTTCATTCATCTTCATTTTCATTCATCTTCATTCTTCTTCATCTTCATATTCATTCATCTTCATCTTCAATTCTTCTTCATCTTCAACTTCATTCATCTTCATTCATCTTCATCTTCATTCATCTTCATCTTTATTCATCTTTATCTTCATCTTCATTAATCTTCATTCATCTTCATCTTCATCTTTATTCATCTTCATCTTCATTCATCTTTATCTTCATTCATCTTCAGCTTTATTCATCTTCATCTTCATCTTCATTCATCTTCATCTTCATTCATCTTCATCCTCATTCATCTTCATCTTCATCTTCATTCATCTTCAGCTTTATTCATCTTCCTTCACCTAATCTTCATATCATTCATCTTCATTCATCTTCATTCATCTTCATCTTCATCTTCATTTATCTTCAGTCATCTTCATCTTCGTATTCATTTTCATTCATCTTCGTCATTCATTCTTCAATCATCTTCAATCATCTTCATATTCTTTCATCTTCATTCACCTTCATTCATCTTCCATCTTCATTCATCTTCATTCATCTTCATTTTCATCTTCATCAACTACATTCATCTTCATCTTCAATCATCTTCATCTTCATTCATCCTTATTCATCTTCATTCATCTTTATCTTCATCTTCATTAATCCTTCATTCATCTTCATCTTTATTCATCCTTCATTAATCTTCATTCATCTTCATCTTCATCTTTATTCATCTTCATCTTCATTCATCTTTATCTTCATTCATCTTCAGCTTTATTCATCTTCATCTTCATTTATCTTCATTCATCTTCATCTTCATTCATCTTCATCTTCATCTCATTCATCCTCATTCATCTTCATTTTCATCTTCATTCACCTACATTCATCTTCATCTTCATTCATCTTCATCTTCATACGTCCTTATTCATCTTCATTCATCTTCATCTCATCTAATTCATCTTCATTCATCTTCATCTTCATCTTCATTCATCATCATTTTCATCGTCATTATCTTCATCTTCATTCATCTTCATCTTCATTCATATCCATTCATCTACATTTTCATTCTTCTTCATCTTCATTCATCTTCATCTTCATCTTCAACTTCATTCATCTTCCCTTCACTTCATCTTCATTCATATTCATCTTCATTCATCTTCATCTTCAGCTTCATTCATCTTCCTTTTTCAATCATCTTCATCTTCATTCATCTTCATCTTCATTCATCTTCATCTTCATTCATCTTCATCTTCATTTATCTTCATTCATCTTCATCTTCATTCATCTTAATCTTCATTCATCTTCATCTTCAACTTCATTCATCTTCATCTTCATTCATCTTCATCTTCATTCATCTTTATTCTTCTTTCTTCTTCAGCTTCATCATCTTCAACTTCATTCATCTTCATTCATCTTCATCTTCATTTATCTCATTTATCTTCATCTTCATTCATCTTCATCTTATCTTCATTCATGTTCTATTTCAACTTTATTCATCTTCATCTTCATTCATCTCATCTTCATTCATCTTCATCCTCATTCATCTTCATCTTCATATTCATTCATCTTCTTCTTCATTCATCTTCCTTCACCTTAATCTCATCTTCATTCATATTCATTTATCTTCATCTTCATTTATCTTCAGTCATCTTCATCTTCAGTCATCTTCATATTCATTTTCATTCATCTTCATTCATCTTCATAATCATCTTCATTCATCTTCATCTTCATTCATCTTCATCTCATTCATCTTCAACTTCATTCATCTTCATTCATCTTCATTTATCTTCATTCATCTTGATCTTCATCATCTTCATCTTCATTCATGTTCATCTTCAATTTCATTCATCTTCATCTTTATTCATATTCATCTTCATTCATTTTCATTCATCTTCATCCTCTTCATCTTCTTCTTCATCTTCATCTTTATTCATGTTCCTTCACCTTAATCTTCATTCATCTTCATACATGTTCATTTATCTTCATTCATCTTCATCTTCATATTCATTTTCATTCATCTTCATTCATCTTCATAATCATCTTCATTCATCTTCATATTCTTTCATCTTCATTCATCTTCAACTTCACCTTCATTCATCTTCATCTTCATTCATCTTCATTTTCTTCTTCATTCACATTCATCTTCATTTATCTACATTCATCTTCATCTTCATCTTCAATCATCTTCATCTTCATTCATCCTCATTCATCTTCATTCATCTTAATCTTCATTCAACTTCATCTTCATCTTTATCTTCATTCATCTTCATCTTATCTTCATTCATCTTCATTTTCATTCATTTTCATATATCTTCATCTTCATATTCATTCATCTTCATCTTCAATCATCTTCATCTTCATACATTTTCATCTTCAATCATATTCATCTTCTTTCATCTTTTCTTCATCTTCATTTTCATTTAACTTTATCTTCATTCATCTTCATTCATCATCTTCATTCATCTTCATATTCATCTTCATTCATCTTCATCTTCATTCATCTTCATCTCATCAGTCTTCATCTTCTTTATCTTCATCTTCATTCTTTTTCATCTTCATTCATCCTCATTCATCTTCGTCTTCATCTTCATTCATTTCATTCATCTTCATCTTAATTCATCTTCATTCATATTCATCTTCATTCATCTTTATCTTCATTCATCTTTGACTCATCTTCATTTATCTTCATCTTCATTCATCTTCATCTTTATCTTCATGCATCATCATCTTCGTTCACCTTCATTCATCTTCATCTTCATCTTCATTCATATTCATCTTCATTAATTTTCATTAATTTTCATCTTCACTCATATTCATCTTCATTCATCTTCTTCTCATCTTCATTTATCATCATCTTCTTTCATCTTCATTCATCATCTTCTTCATTCTTCTTCATCTTCATCTATCTTCTTCTTAATTCATCGTCATCTTCATCCTTCATTCATCTTCATCTTCATTCATATTCATCTTCATCTTCATTCATCTTCATATGCTTTCATCTTCATTCATCTTCATCTTCCATCATACTCATCTTCCCTTCATCTTGATCTTCATTCATCTTCATATTCATTCATCTTTATCTTCATCTTCATTCATCTTCATCTTCATTCATCCTCATTCATCTTCATTTTCATCTTCTTTTATCTGCATCTTCATCTTCATTCATATTCATCTTCATTCAACTTTATTCATATTTATATTCTTCTTCATTCAACTTCATCTTCATTCATCCTTATTCATCTTCATCTTCATTCATCATATTCATCTTCATCTTCATTCATCTTCATCTTCTTTCATCTTCATTTTCATCTTAATTCATCTTTATTCAACTTCATCTTCATTCATTTCATTCATCTTCATCTTCATTCACCTTCATCTTCTTTCATCTTCAACTTCATTTTCATCTTCCTTCATCTCCATCTTCTTTCATCTTAATCTTTCTTCTTCTTCATCTTCATTCTTCTTCACCTTAATTCATCTTCATTCATCTTCATATTAATCTTCATCTTCATTCATCTTCATTTTCATCTTCATTCAACTTCATCTTCACTCTTCTTCTTCATCTTCATTTATCATCATCTTCTTTCATCTTCATTCATCTTCTTCTTCATTCATCTTCATATTCATTTTCATTCATCTTCTTTCATCTTCATCTTCATCTTCATCTTCAATCATCGTCATCTTCATTCATCTTCAACTACATTCATCTTCATCTTCATCTTAATTCATCTTCAGTCATCTTCATTCATCATCATCTTCATCTTCATTCATCTTCATTTTCATCGTCATTAATCTTCATCTTCACTCATCTTCATCATCATTTATCTTTATCTTCATTCAAATTCATCTTCATTCATCTTCATTCAACTTCATCTTCATTCATCTTCATCTTCATTCATATTCATTCATATTCATCTTCATTCTTCTTCATCTTAATTCATCTTCATCTTCATTCATCTTCAACTTCATTTATCTTCCTTCATCTTCATCTTCATTCATCTACATCTTCATTCATCTTCATCTTCATTAATCTTTATCTTCATTCAACTTCAGCTTCATTCATCTTAATTTTCATTCATCTTCATCTTCGTTCATCTTCATCGTCATTCATCTTCATCTTCATTCATCTTCATTAATCTTCATCTTCATATTCATTCTTCTTCATCTTCATTCATCGCATCTTCATCTTCATTTATCTTCATCTTCATATTCATTCATCTTCATCTTCATTCATGTTCATCTTCAACTTCATTCATCTTCATCTTCATTCAACCTCATCTTCATTCATCTTCATCCTCTTTCATCTTCATCTTCATCTTCATTCATCTTCATCTTCATTCATCTTTTTTCACCTTAATCTTCATATTCATTCATCTTCATTCATCTTCATCTTCATTTATCTTCATTCATCTTCATCTATATTCATCTACATATTCAATTTCATTCATCTTCAATCATCTTCATAATCATCTTCATATTCTTTCACCTTCATTCATCTTCATCTTCATTTTCATTCATCTTCATCTTCATTCATCTTCATTTTCATCTTCATTCACCTTCATCTTCATTGATCTACATTCTTCTTCATCTTCAATCAACTTCATCTTCATTCATCTCCATTCATCTACATTTTCATTCTTCTTCATCTTCATTCATCTTCATCTTCATTCATCTTCAACTTCATTCATTGTCCTTCATCTTCATTCCATATTCATCTTCATTCATCTTCATCTTCAGCTTCATTCATCTTCATTTTCAATCATCTTCATCTTCATTCATCTTCATCGTCACTCATCTTCATCTTCATTCATCTTCATCCTCTTTCATCTTCTTCTTCATCTTCATCTTCATTCATATACTTCTATATTCATCTTCCTTCACCTTAATCTTCATCTTCATCTTCATTTATCTTTCATTCATCTTCATCTTCAATCATCTTCATATTCATTTTCATTCATCTTCATTCATCTTCATAATCATCTTCATTCATCTTCATATTCTTTCATCTTCATTCATCTTCAACTTCATTCATCTCCATTTTCATTCATCTTCATCTTCATTCATCTTCATTGTCATTCATCTTCAACTTCATTCATCTTCATTTATCTTCATCTTCATCTTCATTCTTCCTCATTTTCATTCATCTTCATCTTCATTCATCTTCAACTTCATTCACCTTCATTCATCTTCATCTACATTCATCTTCATTTATCTTCATTCATCTTCATCTTCATTCATCTTCATCTTCATTCATCTCCATCTTCAACTTCATTCTATTCATCTTCATTCATCTTCATTCACCTTCATCTCAGTCATCTTCATCTTCATCTTCATTCATCTGAATCTTTATTCATCTTCATCTTCATCTTCCTTCATTTCATCTTCATCTCATTCACCTTCATCTTCATTCATCTTCTTTCATCTTCATCTTCATCTTCATCTTCATTTATCTTCATTCATCTTCATCTTCATTCGTCTTCATTCATCTTCATATTCCTTTATATTCATCTTCATTCATCTTCATCATCTTCTTCATTCATCTTCATATTCTTTCATATTCATTCATCTTCATCTTCATCTTCATTCATCTTCATCTTCATTCGGCTTCAGTTTCATCATCATTCACCTTCATCTTCATTCATATTCATCTTCATTCATCTTCCTCTTTATTAATCCTCATTCATCTGCATCTTCATCTTCATTCATCTTCATCTTCATTCATCTTCATTTTTATCTTCATTCATCTTCATTTTCATTCATCTTCATATATCTTCATCTTCATATTCATTCATCTTCATCTTCATTCTTCTTCATCTTCATCTTCATTCATCTTCAACTTCATTCATCTTCATTCATCTTCATCTTCATTCATCTTCATCTTCATTCATCTTTATCTTCATTCATCTTTCTTCACCTTAATCTTCATATTCATTCATCTTCATTCATCTTCATCTTCATTTATCTTCATTCATCTTCATCTATATTCATCTACATATTCAATTTCATTCATCTTCATTCATCTTCATAATCATCTTCATATTCTTTCACCTTCATTCATCTTCATCTTCATTTTCATTCATCTTCATCTTCATTCATCTTCATTTTCATCTTCATTCACCTTCATCTTCATGATCTACATTCATCTTCATCTTCAATCATCTTCATCTTCATTCATCTCCATTCATCTACATCTTCATTCTCTTCATCTTCATTCATCTTCATCTTCATTCATCTTCAACTTCATTCATTGTCCTTCATCTTCATCTTCATTCATATTCATCTTCATTCATCTTCATCTTCAGCTTCATTCATCTTCATTTTCAATCATCTTCATCTTCATTCATCTTCATCGTCACTCATCTTCATCTTCATTCATCTTCATCCTCTTTCATCTTCCTTCTTCATCTTCATTCATATACTTCTATATTCATCTTCCTTCAACTTAATCTTCATCTTCATTCATCTTCATCTTCATTTATCTTCATACATCTTCATCTCATTCTTCTCATATCTTTCATGCATCTTCATTCATCTTCATAATCATCTCATTCATCTTCAACTTCATTCATCTTCATTCATCTTCATTTATCTTCATTCTTCTTGATCTTCATTCATCTTCATCTTCATTCATGTTCATCTTCAATTTCATCTTCATCTATTTATTCATATTCATCTTCATTCATTTTCATTCATCTTCATCCCTTTCATTCTTCTTCTTCATCTTCATCTTTATTCATGTTCCTTCACCTTAATCTTCATCATCTTCATACATGTTCATTTATCTTCATTCATCTTCATCTTCATATTCATTTTCATTCATCTTCATTCATCTTCATAATCATCTTCATTCATCTTCATATTCTTTCATCTTCATTCATCTTCAACTTCATCTTCATTCATCTCATTTTCTTCTTCATTCACCTTCATCTTCATTTATCTACATTCATCTTCATCTTCATCTTCAATCATCTTCATCTTCATTCATCCTCATTCATCTTCATTCATCTTAATCTTCATTCAACTTCATCTTCATCTTTATCTTCATTCATCTTCATCTTTATCTTCATTCATCTTCATTTTCATTCATTTTCATATATCTTCATCTTCATATTCATTCATCTTCATCTTCAATCATCTTCATCTTCATACATTTTCATCTTCAATCATATTCATCTTCTTTCATCTTTTCTTCATCTTCATTTTCATTTATCTTTATCTTCATTCATCTTCATTCATCATCTTCATTCTCTTCATATTCATCTTCATTCATCTTCATCTTCATTCATCTTCATCTTCATCAGTCTTCATTCTTCTTTATCTTCATCTTCATTCTTTTCATCTTCATTTCATTCATCTTCATCTTCATTCATCTTCATCTTCATCAGTCTTCATTCTTTTATCTTCATCTTCATTTTCATTCATCATTCATCTCATCTTAATTCATCTTCATTCATTATTCATCTTCATTCATCTTTATCTTCATTCATCTTTGACTTCATCTTCATTTATCTTCATCTTCATTCATCTTCATCTTTATCTTCATGCATCATCATCTTCGTTCACCTTCATTCATCTTCATCTTCATCTTCATTCATATTCATCTTCATTAATTTTCATTAATTTTCATCTTCACTCATATTCATCTTCTTCTTCATCTTCATTTATCATCATCTTCATTCATCATCTTCTTCATTCATCTTCATCTTCATCTATCTTCTTCTTAATTCATCTTCATCTTCATCTTCATTCATCTTCATCTTCATTCATATTCATCTTCATCTTCATTCATCTTCAAATGCTTTCATCTTCATTCATCTTCATCTTCCATCATACTCATCTTCATTCATCTTGATCTTCATTCATCTTCATATTCATTCATCTTTATCTTCATCTTCATTCATCTTCATCTTCATTCATCCTCATTCATCTTCATTTTCATCTTCTTTTATCTGCATCTTCATCTTCATTCATATTCATCTTCATTCAACTTTATTCATATTTATATTCTTCTTCATTCAACTTCATCTTCATTCATCCTTATTCATCTTCATCTTCATTCATCTTCATATTCATCTTCATCTTCATTCATCTTCATCTTCTTTCATCTTCATTTTCATCTTAATTCATCTTTATTCAACTTCATCTTCATTCATTTTCATTCATCTTCATCTTCATTCACCTTCATCTTCTTTCATCTTCAACTTCATTTTCATCTTCCTTCATCTCCATCTTCTTTCATCTTAATCTTTCTTCTTCTTCATCTTCATTCTTCTTCATCTTAATTCATCTTCATTCATCTTCATATTAATCTTCATCTTCATTCATCTTCATTTTCATCTTCATTCAACTTCATCTTCACTCTTCTTCTTCATCTTCATTTATCATCACTTCTTTCATCTTCATTCATCTTCTTCTTCATTCATCTTCATATTCATTTTCATTCATCTTCTTTCATCTTCATCTTCATCTTCAATCATCGTCATCTTCATTCATCTTCAAATACATTCATCTTCATCTTCATCTTAATTCATCTTCAGTCATCTTCATTCATCATCATCTTCATCTTCATTCATCTTCATTTTCATCGTCATTAATCTTCATCTTCACTCATCTTCATCATCATTTATCTTTATCTTCATTCAAATTCATCTTCATTCATCTTCATTCAACTTCATCTTCATTCATCTTCATCTTCATTCATATTCATTCATCTTCATCTTCATTCTTCTTCATCTTAATTCATCTTCATCTTCATTCATCTTCAACTTCATTTATCTTCCTTCATCTTCATCTTCATTCATCTACATCTTCATTCATCTTCATCTTCATTAATCTTTATCTTCATTCAACTTCAGCTTCATTCATCTTAATTTTCATTCATCTTCATCTTCGTTCATCTTCATCGTCATTCATCTTCATCTTCATTCATCTTCATTAATCTTCATTTCTTCATATTCATCTTCATTTATCTTCATCTTCATATTCATTCATCTTCATCTTCATTCATGTTCATCTTCAACTTCATTCATCTTCATCTTCATTCAACCTCATCTTCATTCATCTTCATCCTCTTTCATCTTCATCTTCATCTTCATTCATCTTCATCTTCATTCATCTTTTTTCACCTTAATCTTCATATTCATTCATCTTCATTCATCTTCATCTATATTCATCTACATATTCAATTTCATTCATCTTCAATCATCTTCATAATCATCTTCATATTCTTTCACCTTCATTCATCTTCATCTTCATTTTCATTCATCTTCATCTTCATTCATCTTCATTTTCATCTTCATTCACCTTCATCTTCATTGATCTACATTCTTCTTCATCTTCAATCAACTTCATCTTCATTCATCTCCATTCATCTACATTTTCATTCTTCTTCATCTTCATTCATCTTCATCTTCATTCATCTTCAACTTCATTCATTGTCCTTCATCTTCATTCATCTTCTTCTTCATTCATCTTCATATTCATTTTCATTCATCTTCATTCATCTTCATCTACATCTTCATTCATCGTCATCTTCATTCATCTTTAACTACATTCATCTTCATCTTCATCTTAATTCATCTTCATTCATCTTCATTCATCATCATCTTCATCTTCATTCATCTTCATTTTCATCGTCATTCATCTTCATCTTCACTCATCTTCATCATCATTTATCATTATCTTCATTCATCTTCATCTTCATTCATCTTCATCTTCATTCATCTTCATCTTCATTCATATTCATTCATCTTCATCTTCAATCTTCTTCATCCTTCATTCATCTTCATCTTCATCTTCATTCATCTTCAACTTCATTCATCTTCCTTCATCTTCATCTTCATTCATCTACATCTTCATTCATCTTCATCTTCATTCATCTTTATCTTCATTCAACTTCAGCTTCATTCATCTTCATTTTCATTCATCTTCATTTTCATTCATCTTCATCGTCATTCATCTTCATCTTCATTCATCTTCATTCATCTTTATCTTCATATTCATTCTTCTTCATCTTCATTCATCTTCATCTTCAACTTCATTCATCTTCATTTTCTTTCATCTTCATTTATCTTCATTTATCTTCATCTTCATTCATCTTCAACTTCATCTTCATTCATGTTCATCTTCAACTTCATTCATCTTCATCTTCATTCAACCTCATCTTCATTCATCTTCATCCTCTTTCATCTTCATCTCATTCATCTTCATCTTCATTCATCTTTCTTCACCTTAATCTTCATATTCATTCATATTCATTCATCTTCATCTTCATTCATCTTCATCTTCATCTTCATTCAACTTAATCTTTATTCATCTTCATCTTCATCTTCCTTCATTTCATCTTCATCTTCATTCACCTTCATCTTCATTCATCTTCATTCATCTTCATCTTCATTCACCTTCATCTTTATCATCATTCATCTTCATTTTCAATCATCTTCATATATCTTCATCTTCATATTCATTCATATTCATCTTTATTCATCTTCATCTTCATTCATCTTCATACATTTTCATATTCAATCATATTCATCTTCTTTCATCTTCTTCTTCATCTTTATTTTCATTTATCTTTATCTTCATTCATCTTCATTCATCTTCATTCATCTTCATATTCATCTTCATTCATCTTCATCTTCATTCATCTTCATCTACATTAGTCTTGATTCTTCTTTATCTTAATCTTCATTCTTTTCATCTTCATTAATCCTCATTCATCTTCATCTTCATTCATCTTCATTCATCTTTATCTTCATTCATCTTTGACTTCATCTTCATTCATCTTCATCTTTATCTTCATTCATCATCATCTTTGTTCACCTTCATTCATCTTTATCTTCATATTCATACATCTTCATTCATCTTCATCTTCATCTCATTCATATCATCTTCATTAATTTTCATTAATTTTCATCTTCAATCATATTCATCTTCATTCATTTTCTTCTTCATCTTCATTTATCATCATCTTCTTTCATCTTCATTCATCTTCTTCTTCATTCATCTTCATATCATTGTTCATTCATCTTCATTCATCTTCATCTACATCTTCATTCATCGTCATCTTCATTCATCTTTAACTACATTCATCTTCATCTTCATCTTAATTCATCTTCATTCATCTTCATTCATCATCATCTTCATCTTCATTCATCTTCATTTTCATCGTCATTCATCTTCATCTTCACTCATCTTCATCATCATTATCATTATCTTCATTCATCTTCATCTTCATTCATCTTCATCTTCATTCATATTCATTCATCTTCATCTTCAATCTTCTTCATCTTCATTCATCTTCATCTTCATCTTCATTCATCTTCAACTTCATTCATCTTCCTTCATCTTCATCTTCATTCATCTACATCTTCATTCATCTTCATCTTCATTCATCTTTATCTTCATTCAACTTCAGCTTCATTCATCTTCATTTTCATTCATCTTCATTTTCATTCATCTTCATCGTCATTCATCTTCATCTTCATTCATCTTCATTCATCTTCATCTTCATATTCATTCTTCTTCATCTTCATTCATCTTCATCTTCAACTTCATTCATCTTCATTTTCTTTCATCTTCATTTATCTTCATTTATCTTCATCTTCATTCATCTTCAACTTCATCTTCATTCATGTTCATCTTCAACTTCATTCATCTTCATCTTCATTCAACCTCATCTTCATTCATCTCCATCCTCTTTCATCTTCATCTTCATTCATCTTCATCTTCATTCATCTTTCTTCACCTTAATCTTCATATTCATTCATATTCATTCATCTTCATCTTCATCTTCATTTATCTTCATTCATCTACATCTATATTCATCTACATATTCATTTTCATTCATCTTCATTCGTCTTCATAATCATCTTCATATTATTTCACCTTCATTCATCTTCATCTTCATTTTCATTCATCTTCATCTTCATTCATCTTCATTTTCATCTTCATTCACCTTCATCTTCATTGATCTACATTCATCTTCATCTTCAATCATCTTCATCTTCATTCATCTCCATTCATCTACATATTCATTCTTCTTCATCTTCATTCATCTTCATCTTCATTCATCTTCAACTTCATTCATCGTCCTTCATCTTCATCTGCATTCATATTCATCTTCATTCATCTTCATCTTCAGCTTCATTCATCTTGATTTTCAATCATCTTCATCTTCGTTCATCTTCATCGTCACTCATCTTCATCTTCATTCATCTTCATAATCTTTCATATTCTTCTTCATCTTCATCTTCATTCATCTTCATCTTCATTCATCTTCCTTCACCTTAATCTTCATCTTCATTCATCTTCATTCATCTTCATCTTCATTTATCTTCATTCATCTTCATCTTCATTCATCTTCATCTTCATTTTCATTCATCTTCATTCATCTTCATAATCATCTTCATTCATCTTCATATTCTTTCATCTTCATTCATCTTTAACTTCATCTTTATTCATCTTCATCTTCATTCATCTTCATTTTCATCTTCATTCACCTTCATCTTCATTTATCTACATTCATCTTCATCTTCATCTTCAATCATCTTCAACTTCATTCATCCTCATTCATCTTCATTCATCTTCATCTTCATTCATCTTCATCTTCATCTTTAGCTTCATTCATCTTCATCTTTATCTTCATTCATCTTCATTTTCATTCATCTTCATATATCTTCATCATCATATTCATTCATCTTCATCTTCCATCATACTCATCTTCATTCATCTTGATCTTCATTCATCTTCATATTCATTCATCTTTATCTTCATCTTCATTCATCTTCATCTTCATTCATCCTCATTCATCTTCATTTTCATCTTCTTTTATCTGCATCTTCATCTTCATTCATATTCATCTTCATTCAACTTTATTCATATTTATATTCTTCTTCATTCAACTTCATCTTCATTCATCCTTATTCATCTTCATCTTCATTCATCTTCATATTCAATCTTCATCTTCATTCATCTTCATCTTCTTTCATCTTCATTTTCATCTTAATTCATCTTTATTCAACTTCATCTTCATTCATTTTCATTCATCTTCATCTTCATTCACCTTCATCTTCTTTCATCTTCAACTTCATTTTCATCTTCCTTCATCTCCATCTTCTTTCATCTTAATCTTTCTTCTTCTTCATCTTCATTCTTCTTCATCTTAATTCATCTTCATTCATCTTCATATTAATCTTCATCTTCATTCATCTTCATTTTCATCTTCATTCAACTTCATCTTCACTCTTCTTCTTCATCTTCATTTATCATCATCTTCTTTCATCTTCATTCATCTTCTTCTTCATTCATCTTCATATTCATTTTCATTCATCTTCTTTCATCTTCATCTTCATCTTCAATCATCGTCATCTTCATTCATCTTCAACTACATTCATCTTCATCTTCATCTTAATTCATCTTCAGTCATCTTCATTCATCATCATCTTCATCTTCATTCATCTTCATTTTCATCGTCATTAATCTTCATCTTCACTCATCTTCATCATCATTTATCTTTATCTTCATTCAAATTCATCTTCATTCATCTTCATTCAACTTCATCTTCATTCATCTTCATCTTCATTCATATTCATTCATCTTCATCTTCATTCTTCTTCATCTTAATTCATCTTCATCTTCATTCATCTTCAACTTCATTTATCTTCCTTCATCTTCATCTTCATTCATCTACATCTTCATTCATCTTCATCTTCATTAATCTTTATCTTCATTCAACTTCAGCTTCATTCATCTTAATTTTCATTCATCTTCATCTTCGTTCATCTTCATCGTCATTCATCTTCATCTTCATTCATCTTCATTAATCTTCATCTTCATATTCATTCTTCTTCATCTTCATTCATCGTCATCTTCATCTTCATTTATCTTCATCTTCATATTCATTCATCTTCATCTTCATTCATGTTCATCTTCAACTTCATTCATCTTCATCTTCATTCAACCTCATCTTCATTCATCTTCATCCTCTTTCATCTTCATCTTCATCTTCATTCATCTTCATCTTCATTCATCTTTTTTCACCTTAATCTTCATATTCATTCATCTTCATTCATCTTCATCTATATTCATCTACATATTCAATTTCATTCATCTTCAATCATCTTCATAATCATCTTCATATTCTTTCACCTTCATTCATCTTCATCTTCATTTTCATTCATCTTCATCTTCATTCATCTTCATTTTCATCTTCATTCACCTTCATCTTCATTGATCTACATTCTTCTTCATCTTCAATCAACTTCATCTTCATTCATCTCCATTCATCTACATTTTCATTCTTCTTCATCTTCATTCATCTTCATCTTCATTCATCTTCAACTTCATTCATTGTCCTTCATCTTCATTCATCTTCTTCTTCATTCATCTTCATATTCATTTTCATTCATCTTCATTCATCTTCATCTACATCTTCATTCATCGTCATCTTCATTCATCTTTAACTACATTCATCTTCATCTTCATCTTAATTCATCTTCATTCATCTTCATTCATCATCATCTTCATCTTCATTCATCTTCATTTTCATCGTCATTCATCTTCATCTTCACTCATCTTCATCATCATTTATCATTATCTTCATTCATCTTCATCTTCATTCATCTTCATCTTCATTCATATTCATTCATCTTCATCTTCAATCTTCTTCATCTTCATTCATCTTCATCTTCATCTTCATTCATCTTCAACTTCATTCATCTTCCTTCATCTTCATCTTCATTCATCTACATCTTCATTCATCTTCATCTTCATTCATCTTTATCTTCATTCAACTTCAGCTTCATTCATCTTCATTTTCATTCATCTTCATTTTCATTCATCTTCATCGTCATTCATCTTCATCTTCATTCATCTTCATTCATCTTTATCTTCATATTCATTCTTCTTCATCTTCATTCATCTTCATCTTCAACTTCATTCATCTTCATTTTCTTTCATCTTCATTTATCTTCATTTATCTTCATCTTCATTCATCTTCAACTTCATCTTCATTCATGTTCATCTTCAACTTCATTCATCTTCATCTTCATTCAACCTCATCTTCATTCATCTTCATCCTCTTTCATCTTCATCTTCATTCATCTTCATCTTCATTCATCTTTCTTCACCTTAATCTTCATATTCATTCATATTCATTCATCTTCATCTTCATTCATCTTCATCTTCATCTTCATTCAACTTAATCTTTATTCATCTTCATCTTCATCTTCCTTCATTTTCATCTTCATCTTCATTCACCTTCATCTTCATTCATCTTCATTCATCTTCATCTTCATTCACCTTCATCTTTATCATCATTCATCTTCATTTTCAATCATCTTCATATATCTTCATCTTCATATTCATTCATATTCATCTTTATTCATCTTCATCTTCATTCATCTTCATACATTTTCATATTCAATCATATTCATCTTCTTTCATCTTCTTCTTCATCTTTATTTTCATTTATCTTTATCTTCATTCATCTTCATTCATCTTCATTCATCTTCATATTCATCTTCATTCATCTTCATCTTCATTCATCTTCATCTACATTAGTCTTGATTCTTCTTTATCTTAATCTTCATTCATTTTCATCTTCATTAATCCTCATTCATCTTCATCTTCATTCATCTTCATTCATCTTTATCTTCATTCATCTTTGACTTCATCTTCATTCATCTTCATCTTTATCTTCATTCATCATCATCTTTGTTCACCTTCATTCATCTTTATCTTCATATTCATACATCTTCATTCATCTTCATCTTCATCTTCATTCATATTCATCTTCATTAATTTTCATTAATTTTCATCTTCAATCATATTCATCTTCATTCATTTTCTTCTTCATCTTCATTTATCATCATCTTCTTTCATCTTCATTCATCTTCTTCTTCATTCATCTTCATATTCATTTTCATTCATCTTCATTCATCTTCATCTACATCTTCATTCATCGTCATCTTCATTCATCTTTAACTACATTCATCTTCATCTTCATCTTAATTCATCTTCATTCATCTTCATTCATCATCATCTTCATCTTCATTCATCTTCATTTTCATCGTCATTCATCTTCATCTTCACTCATCTTCATCATCATTTATCATTATCTTCATTCATCTTCATCTTCATTCATCTTCATCTTCATTCATATTCATTCATCTTCATCTTCAATCTTCTTCATCTTCATTCATCTTCATCTTCATCTTCATTCATCTTCAACTTCATTCATCCTCATTCATCTTCATTCATCTTCATCTTCATTCATCTTCATCTTCATCTTTAGCTTCATTCATCTTCATCTTTATCTTCATTCATCTTCATTTTCATTCATCTTCATATATCTTCATCATCATATTCATTCATCTTCATCTTCAATCATCTTCATCTTCATACATTTTCATCTTCAATCATATTCATCTTCTTTCATCTTTTTCTTCATCTTCATTTTAATTTATCTTCATCTTCATTCATCTTCATTCATCATCTTCATATTCATCTTCATTCATCTTCATCTTCATTTATCTTCATCTTCATCAGTTTTCATTCTTCTTTATCTTCATTTTCATTTATTTTCATCTTCATTCATCCTCATTCATCTTCATCTTCATCTTCATTCATTTTTATTCATCTTCATCTTAATTCATCTTCATTCATATTCATCTTCATTCATCTTCATTCATCTTTATCTTCATTCATCTTTGACTTCATCTTCATTTATCTTCATCTTCATTCATCTTCATCTTTACCTTCATGCATCATCATCTCCGTTCACCTTCATTCATCTTCATCTTCATTCATATTCATCTTCATTAATTTTCCTTAATTTTCATCTTCAATCATATTCATATTCATTCATGTTCTTCTTCATCTTCATTTATCATCATCTTCTTTTATCTTCATTCATCATCTTCTTCATTCATCTTCATCTTCATCTTCATTCATCTTCTTCTTAATTCATCTTCATCTTCATCTTCATTCATCTTCATCTTCATTCATATTCATATTCATCTTCATTCATCTTCATATTCTTTCATCCTTGTTCATCTTCATCTTCCATCATTCTCATCTTTATTCATCTTCATCTTCATTCATCTTCATATTCATTCATCTTTATCTTCATCTTCATTCAACTTCATCTTCATTCATCCTCATTCATCTTCATTTTCATCTTCTTTTATCTGCATCTTCATCTTTATTCATATTCATCTTCATCTTCATTCATCTTCATTCATATTTATATTCTTCTTCATTCAACTTCATCTTCATTCATCCTTATTCATCTTCATCTTCATTCATCTTCATATTCATCTTCATCTTCATTCATCTTCATCTTCTTTCATCTTCATTTTCATCTTAATTCATCTTTATTCAACTTCATCTTCATTCATTTTCATTCATCTTCATCTTCATTCACCTTCATCTTCTTTCATCTTCAACTTCATTTTCATCTTCCTTCATCTCCATCTTCTTTCATCTTAATCTTTCTTCTTCTTCATCTTCATTCTTCTTCATCTTAATTCATATTCATTCATCTTCATCTTAATCTTCATCTTCATTCATCTTCATTTTCATCTTCATTCAACTTCATCTTCACTCATCTTCATATTCATTCATCTTTATCTTCATGGAACTTCATCTTCATTCTTTTTCATTTTTATTCATCTTCATCTTCATTAATCTTCATTAATCTTCATCTTCATTCTTCTTCATCTTCATTCATCTTCATTCATCTTCATTCATCTTCATCTTCACCTTCATTCATCTTCATCTTCATTCAACTTTATCTTCTTTCATCTTCAACTTAATTCATCTCCATTTTCATTCATCTTCATCTTCATTCATCTTCATTGTCATTCATCTTCAACTTCATTCATCTTCATTTATCTTCATCTTCATCTTCATTCTTCCTCATCTTCATTCATCTTCATCTTCATTCATCTTCAACTTCATTCACCTTCATTCATCTTCATCTACATTCATCTTCATTTATCTTCATTCATTTTCATCTTCATTCATCTTCATCTTCATCTTCATTCATCTCCATCTTCAACTTCTTTCATATTCATCTTCATTCATCTTCATTCACCTTCATCTTCATCTTCATTCAACTTAATCTTTATTCATCTTCATCTTCCTTCATTTTCATCTTCATCTTCATTCACCTTCATCTTCATTCATGTTCTTTCATCTTCATCTTCATCTTCATTTATCTTCATTCATCTTCATCTTCATTCATCTTCATTCATCTTCATATTCCTTTTAATTCATCTTCATTCATCTCATCATCTTCTTCATTCATCTTCATATTCTTTCATCTTCATTCATCTTCATCTTCATTCATCTTCATCTTCATTCGGCTTTATTTTCATCATCATTCACCTTCATCTTCATTCATCTTCATTCATATTCGTCTTCATTCTTCTTCCTCTTTATTAATCCTCATTCATCTTCATCTTCATCTTCATTCATCTTCATCTTCATCTTCATTCATCTTCATTTTTATCTTCATTCATCTACATTTTCATTCAACTTCATATATCTTCATCTTCATATTCGTTCATCTTCATCTTCATTCTTCTTCATTTTCATCTTCATTCATCTTCAACTTCATTCATCTTCATTCATCTTCATCTTCATTCATCTTCATTCATCTTTATCTTCATCTTCATTAATCTTCATTCATCTTCATCTTCATCTTTATTCAACTTCATCTTCATTCATCTTTATCTTCATTCATCTTCAGCTTCATTCATCTTCATTTTCATTCATCTTCATCTTCGTTCATCTTTATTCATCTTCATCTTCATCTTCAATCTTCTACATCTTCATTCATCTTCATTTTCAGCTTCATTCATCTTCATCTTCATTCATCTTCATCTTCATTTATCTTCATTCATCTTCATCTTCATTCATCTTCATCTTTATCTTCATTCATGTTCCTCTTCAACTTCATTCATCTTCATCTTCATTCATCTTCATCCTCATTCATCTTCATCTTCATCTACATCTTCATTCATTTCATCTTCATTCATCTTCCTACACCTTAATCTTCATATTCATTCATCTTCATTCATCTTCATTCATCTTCATGTTCATCTTCATTTATCTTCAGTTATCTTCATCTTCATATTCATTTTCATTCATCTTCATAATCATCTTCATTCATCTTCATATTCTTTCATCTTCATTCATCTTCATCTTCATCTTCATTCATCTTCATCTTCATCTTCATTCATCTTCATTTTCATCTTCATTCACCTACATTCATCTTCATCTTCAATCATCTTCATCTTCATTCATCCTTATTCATCTTCATTCATCTTCATCTTCATCTTAATTCATCTTCATTCATCTTCATCTTCATCTTCATTCATCTTCATTTTCATAGTCATTCATCTTCATCTTCACTCATCTTCATCTTCATTCATTTTTATCTTCATTCAACTTCATCTTCATTCTTCTTCATTTTCCATTCATCTTCATCTTCATTCATCTTCATCTTCATTCATCTCCATTCATCTACATCTTCATTCATCTTCATCTTCATCTTCTTTCTTCTACATCTTCATTCATCTTCATCTTCTTTCATCTTCAACTTCATTCATCTTCGTTCATCTTCATCTTCATTCATCTTCATCTTCATTTATCTTCATTCATCTTCATCTTCATTCATCTTCATCTTTATCTTCATTCATGTTCCTCTTCAACTTCATTCATCTTCATCTTCATTCATCTTCATCCTCATTCATCTTCATCTTCATCTTCATTCATCTTCAACTTCATTCATTTTCCTTCACCTTAATCTTCATCTTCATTCATCTTCATTTTCATCGTCATTAATCTTCATCTTCACTCATCTTCATCTTCATTCATCTTTATCTTCATTCAACTTCATCTTCATTCTTCTTCATTTTCCATTCATCTTCATCTTCATTCATCGTCCTTCATCTTCATTCATATTCATCTTCATTCATCTTCATCTTCAGCTTCATTCATCTTCATTTTCAATCATCTTCATCTTCGTTCATCTTCATCGTCATTCATCTTCATCTTCATTCATCTTCATCTTCATTTATCTTCATTCATCTTCATCTTCATTCATCTTCATCTTCATCTTTATTCATGTTCATCTTCAACTTCATTCATCTTCATCTTCATTCATCTTCATCTTCATTCATCTTCATCCTCATTCATCTTCATCTTCATTCATCTTCATCTTCATTCATCTTCCTTCACCTTAATCTTCATCTTCATTCATCTTCATTCATCTTCATTCATCTTCATCTTCATTTATCTTCATTCATCTTCATCTTTGTTCATCTTCATATTCATTTTCATTCATCTCCATAATCATCTTCATTCATCTTCATATTCTTTCATCTTCATTCATCTTCATCTTCATCTTCATTCATCTTCATCTTCATTCATCTTCATTTTCATCTTCATTCACCTTCATCTTCATTCATCTACCTTCATCTTCATTTTCATCTTCAATCATCTTCATCTTCATCTTCATTCATCCTCATTCATCTTCATTCACCTTCTTCTTTATCGTCATTCATCTTCATTTTCAATCATCTTCATATATCTTCATCTTCATTTTCATTCATATTCATCTTCATTCATCTTCATCTTCATTCATCTTCATACATTTTCATCTTCAATCATATTCATCTTCTTTCATCTTCTTCTTCATCTTTATTTTCATTTATCTTTATCTTCATTCATTTTCATACATCTTCATCTTCATTCATCTTTGACTTCGTCTTCATTTATCTTCATTCATCTTCATCTTCATCTTCATTCATCTTCAACTTCATTCATCTTTATCTTCATTCATCTTTATCTTCATTCATCTTCATCTTCCTTCATCTTCATCTTCATTCATCTACATCTTCATTCATCTTCATCTTCATTCATCTTTATCTTCATTCAACTTCAGCTTCATTCATCTTCATTTCCATTCATCTTCATCTTCGTTCATCTTCATCGTGATTCATCTTCATCTTCATTCATCTTCATTCATCTTCATATTCATTCTTCTTCATCTTCTTTCATCTTCATCTTCAACTTCATTCATCTTCATTCATCTTCATCTTCTTTCATCTTCATTTATCTTCATTCAACCTCATCTTCATTCATCTTCATCCTCTTTCATCTTCATCTTCATCTTCATTCATCTTCATCTTCATTTTTCTTCACCTTAATCTTCATATTCATTCATCTTCATTCATCTTCATCTTCATCTTCATTTATCTTCATTCATCTTCATCTATATTCATCTACATATTCATTTTCATTCATCTTCATAATCATCTTCATATTCTTTCAACTTCATTCATCTTCATCTTCATTTTCATTCATCTTCATCTTCATTCATCTTCATTTTCATCTTCATTCACCTTAATCTTCATTGATCTACATTAATCTTCATCTTCAATCATCTTCATCTTCATTCATCTTCATTCATCTACATCTTCATTCTTCTTCATCTTCATTCATCTTCATTCATCTTCAACTTCATTCATCGTCCTTCATCTTCATCTTCATTCATATTCATCTTCATTCATCTTCATCTTCAGCTTCATTCATCTTCATTTTCAATCATCTTCATCTTCGTTCATCTTCATCGTCACTCATCTTCATCTTCATTCATCTTCATCTTCATTCATCTTCATCTTCATTTATCTTCATTCATCTTCATCTTCATTCATCTTCATCTTTATTAATGTTCATCTTCAACTTCATTCATCATCATCTTCATTCATCTTCATCTTCATTCATCTTCATCCTCATTCATCTTCATATATCTTCATCTTCATATTCATTCATCTTCATATTTATTCTTCTTCATCTTCATCTTCATTCATCTTCAACTTCATTCATCTTCATTCATCTTCATCTTCATTCATCATTATCTTCATCTTCATTAATCTTCATTCATCTTCATCTTCATCTTTATTCATTTTCATCTTCATTCATCTTTATCTTCATTCATCTTCAGCTTCATTCATCTTCATTTTCATTCACCTTCATCTTCATTCATCTTCATTCATCTTCATCTTCATCTTCATTCTTCTACATCTTCATTCATCTTCATCTTCATCTTCATTCTTCTACATCTTCATTCATCTTCATCTTCATTCATCTTCAAATTCATTCATCCTTATTCATATTCATCTTCATTCATCTTCATCTTTATCTTCATTCATGTTCCTCTTCAACTTCATTCATCTTCATCTTCATTCATCTTCATCTTCATTCAACTTCATCTTCATTCATCTTCATCTTTATCTTCATTCATCATCATCTTTGTTCACCTTCATTCATCTTTATTTTCATATTCATACATCTTCATTCATCTTCATCTTCATTCATATTCATCTTCATTAATTTTCATTAATTTTCATCTTCAATCATACTCATCTTCATTCATTTTCTTCTTCATCTTCATTTATCATCATCTTCTATCATCTTCATTCATCTTCTTCTTCATTCATCTTCATATTCATTTTCATTCATCTTCATTCATCTTCATCTACATCTTCATTCATCGTCATCTTCATTCATCTTTAACTACATTCATCTTCATCTTCATCTTAATTCATCTTCATTCATCTTCATTCATCATCATCTTCATCTTCATTCATCTTCATTTTCATCGTCATTCATCTTCATCTTCACTCATCTTCATCATCATTTATCATTATCTTCATTCATCTTCATCTTCATTCATCTTCATCTTCATTCATATTCATTCATCTTCATCTTCAATCTTCTTCATCTTCATTCATCTTCATCTTCATCTTCATTCATCTTCAACTTCATTCATCTTCCTTCATCTTCATCTTCATTCATCTACATCTTCATTCATCTTCATCTTCATTCATCTTTATCTTCATTCAACTTCAGCTTCATTCATCTTCATTTTCATTCATCTTCATTTTCATTCATCTTCATCGTCATTCATCTTCATCTTCATTCATCTTCATTCATCTTTATCTTCATATTCATTCTTCTTCATCTTCATTCATCTTCATCTTCAACTTCATTCATCTTCATTTTCTTTCATCTTCATTTATCTTCATTTATCTTCATCTTCATTCATCTTCAACTTCATCTTCATTCATGTTCATCTTCAACTTCATTCATCTTCATCTTCATTCAACCTCATCTTCATTCATCTTCATCCTCTTTCATCTTCATCTTCATTCATCTTCATCTTCATTCATCTTTCTTCACCTTAATCTTCATATTCATTCATATTCATTCATCTTCATCTTCATTCATCTTCATCTTCATCTTCATTCAACTTAATCTTTATTCATCTTCATCTTCATCTTCCTTCATTTTCATCTTCATCTTCATTCACCTTCATCTTCATTCATCTTCATTCATCTTCATCTTCATTCACCTTCATCTTTATCATCATTCATCTTCATTTTCAATCATCTTCATATATCTTCATATTCATATTCATTCATATTCATCTTTATTCATCTTCATCTTCATTCATCTTCATACATTTTCATATTCAATCATATTCATCTTCTTTCATCTTCTTCTTCATCTTTATTTTCATTTATCTTTATCTTCATTCATCTTCATTCATCTTCATTCATCTTCATATTCATCTTCATTCATCTTCATCTTCATTCATCTTCATCTACATTAGTCTTGATTCTTCTTTATCTTAATCTTCATTCATTTTCATCTTCATTAATCCTCATTCATCTTCATCTTCATTCATCTTCAACTTCATTCATTTTCCTTCACCTTAATCTTCATCTTCATTCATCTTCATTTTCATCGTCATTAATCTTCATCTTCACTCATCTTCATCTTCATTCATCTTTATCTTCATTCAACTTCATCTTCATTCTTCTTCATTTTCCATTCATCTTCATCTTCATTCATCGTCCTTCATATTCATTCATATTCATCTTCATTCATCTTCATCTTCAGCTTCATTCATCTTCATTTTCAATCATCTTCATCTTCGTTCATCTTCATCGTCATTCATCTTCATCTTCATCTTCATTCATCTTCATCTTCATTCATCTTCATTTTCATCTTCATTCACCTTCATCTTCATTCATCTACCTTCATCTTCATTTTCATCTTCAATCATCTTCATCTTCATCTTCATTCATCCTCATTCATCTTCATTCACCTTCTTCTTTATCGTCATTCATCTTCATTTTCAATCATCTTCATATATCTTCATCTTCATTTTCATTCATATTCATCTTCATTCATCTTCATCTTCATTCATCTTCATATATTTTCATCTTCAATCATATTCATCTTCTTTCATCTTCTTCTTCATCTTTATTTATCTTTATCTTCATTCATTTTCATACATCTTCATCTTCATTCATCTTTGACTTCGTCTTCATTTATCTTCATCTTCATTCATCTTCATCTAAATCTTCATTCATCATCATCTTCGTTCACCTTCATTCATCTGTATCTTCATATTCATACATCTTCATTCATCTTCATCTTCATCTTCATTTATCATCATCTTCTTTCATCTTCATTCATCTTCTTCTTCATTCATCTTCATATTCATTTTCATTCATCTTCATTCACCTTCATCTTCATCTTCATTCATCGTCATCTTCATTCATCTTCTACTACATTCATCTTCATCTTCATCTTAATTCATCTTCATTCATCTTCATTCATCATCATCTTCATCTTCATTCATCTTCATTTTCATCATCATTCATCTTCATCTTCACTCATCTTCATCATCATTTATCTTTATCTTCATTCAACTTCATCTTCATTCATCTTCATCTTCATTAATGTTCATTCATCTTCATCTTCATTCTTCTTCATCTTCATTCATCTTCATCTTCATCTTCATTCATCTTCAACTTCATTCATCTTTATCTTCATTCATCTTTATCTTCATTCATCTTCATCTTCCTTCATCTTCATCTTCATTCATCTACATCTTCATTCATCTTCATCTTCATTCATCTTTATCTTCATTCAACTTCAGCTTCATTCATCTTCATTTCCATTCATCTTCATCTTCGTTCATCTTCATCGTGATTCATCTTCATCTTCATTCATCTTCATCTTCATTCATCTTCATTCATCTTCATATTCATTCTTCTTCATCTTCTTTCATCTTCATCTTCAACTTCATTCATCTTCATTCATCTTCATCTTCTTTCATCTTCATTTATCTTCATTCAACCTCATCTTCATTCATCTTCATCCTCTTTCATCTTCATCTTCATCTTCATTCATCTTCATCTTCATTTTTCTTCACCTTAATCTTCATATTCATTCATCTTCATTCATCTTCATCTTCATCTTCATTTATCTTCATTCATCTTCATCTATATTCATCTACATATTCATTTTCATTCATCTTCATAATCATCTTCATATTCTTTCAACTTCATTCATCTTCATCTTCATTTTCATTCATCTTCATCTTCATTCATCTTCATTTTCATCTTCATTCACCTTAATCTTCATTGATCTACATTAATCTTCATCTTCAATCATCTTCATCTTCATTCATCTTCATTCATCTACATCTTCATTCTTCTTCATCTTCATTCATCTTCATTCATCTTCAACTTCATTCATCGTCCTTCATCTTCATCTTCATTCATATTCATCTTCATTCATCTTCATCTTCAGCTTCATTCATCTTCATTTTCAATCATCTTCATCTTCGTTCATCTTCATCGTCACTCATCTTCATCTTCATTCATCTTCATCTTCATTCATCTTCATCTTCATTTATCTTCATTCATCTTCATCTTCATTCATCTTCATCTTTATTAATGTTCATCTTCAACTTCATTCATCATCATCTTCATTCATCTTCATCTTCATTCATCTTCATCCTCATTCATCTTCATATATCTTCATCTTCATATTCATTCATCTTCATATTTATTCTTCTTCATCTTCATCTTCATTCATCTTCAACTTCATTCATCTTCATTCATCTTCATCTTCATTCATCATTATCTTCATCTTCATTAATCTTCATTCATCTTCATCTTCATCTTTATTCATTTTCATCTTCATTCATCTTTATCTTCATTCATCATCATCTTTGTTCACCTTCATTCATCTTTATTTTCATATTCATACATCTTCATTCATCTTCATCTTCATTCATATTCATCTTCATTAATTTTCATTAATTTTCATCTTCAATCATATTCATCTTCATTCATTTTCTTCTTCATCTTCATTTATCATCATCTTCTATCATCTTCATTCATCTTCTTCTTCATTCATCTTCATATTCATTTTCATTCATCTTCATTCATCTTCATCTACATCTTCATTCATTGTCATCTTCATTCATCTTTAACTACATTCATCTTCATCTTCATCTTAATTCATCTTCATTCATCTTCATTCATCATCATCTTCATCTTCATTCATCTTCATTTTCATCGTCATTCATCTTCATCTTCACTCATCTTCATCATCATTTATCATTATCTTCATTCATCTTCATCTTCATTCATCTTCATCTTCATTCATATTCATTCATCTTCATCTTCAATCTTCTTCATCTTCATTCATCTTCATCTTCATCTTCATTCATCTTCAACTTCATTCATCTTCCTTCATCTTCATCTTCATTCATCTACATCTTCATTCATCTTCATCTTCATTCATCTTTATCTTCATTCAACTTCAGCTTCATTCATCTTCATTTTCATTCATCTTCATTTTCATTCATCTTCATCGTCATTCATCTTCATCTTCATTCATCTTCATTCATCTTTATCTTCATATTCATTCTTCTTCATCTTCATTCATCTTCATCTTCAACTTCATTCATCTTCATTTTCTTTCATCTTCATTTATCTTCATTTATCTTCATCTTCATTCATCTTCAACTTCATCTTCATTCATGTTCATCTTCAACTTCATTCATCTTCATCTTCATTCAACCTCATCTTCATTCATCTTCATCCTCTTTCATCTTCATCTTCATTCATCTTCATCTTCATTCATCTTTCTTCACCTTAATCTTCATATTCATTCATATTCATTCATCTTCATCTTCATTCATCTTCATCTTCATCTTCATTCAACTTAATCTTTATTCATCTTCATCTTCATCTTCCTTCATTTTCATCTTCATCTTCATTCACCTTCATCTTCATTCATCTTCATTCATCTTCATCTTCATTCACCTTCATCTTTATCATCATTCATCTTCATTTTCAATCATCTTCATATATCTTCATCTTCATATTCATTCATATTCATCTTTATTCATCTTCATCTTCATTCATCTTCATACATTTTCATATTCAATCATATTCATCTTCTTTCATCTTCTTCTTCATCTTTATTTTCATTTATCTTTATCTTTATTCATCTTCATTCATCTTCATTCATCTTCATATTCATCTTCATTCATCTTCATCTTCATTCATCTTCATCTACATTAGTCTTGATTCTTCTTTATCTTAATCTTCATTCATTTTCATCTTCATTAATCCTCATTCATCTTCATCTTCATTCAATCTTCATTCATCTTTATCTTCATTCATCTTTGACTTCATCTTCATTCATCTTCATCTTTATCTTCATTCATCATCATCTTTGTTCACCTTCATTCATCTTTATCTTCATATTCATTCATCTTCATTCATCTTCATCTTCATCTTCATTCATATTCATCTTCATTAATTTTCATTAATTTTCATCTTCAATCATATTCATCTTCATTCATTTTCTTCTTCATCTTCATTTATCATCATCTTCTTTCATCTTCATTCATCTTCTTCTTCATTCATCTTCATATTCATTTCATTCATCTTCATTCATCTTCATCTACATCTTCATTCATCGTCATCTTCATTCATCTTTAACTACATTCATCTTCATCTTCATCTTAATTCATCTTCATTCATCTTCATTCATCATCATCTTCATGTTCATTCATCTTCATTTTCATCGTCATTCATCTTCATCTTCACTCATCTTCATCATCATTTATCATTATCTTCATTCATCTTCATCTTCATTCATCTTCATCTTCATTCATATTCATTCATCTTCATCTTCAATCTTCTTCATCTTCATTCATCTTCATCTTCATCTTCATTCATCTTCAACTTCATTCATCTTCCTTCATCTTCATCTTCATTCATCTACATCTTCATTCATCTTCATCTTCATTCATCTTTATCTTCATTCAACTTCAGCTTCATTCATCTTCATTTTCATTCATCTTCATTTTCATTCATCTTCATCGTCATTCATCTTCATCTTCATTCATCTTCATTCATCTTCATCTTCATATTCATTCTTCTTCATCTTCATTCATCTTCATCTTCAACTTCATTCATCTTCATTTTCTTTCATCTTCATTTATCTTCATTTATCTTCATCTTCATTCATCTTCAACTTCATCTTCATTCATGTTCATCTTCAACTTCATTCATCTTCATCTTCATTCAACCTCATCTTCATTCATCTTCATCCTCTTTCATCTTCATCTTCATTCATCTTCATCTTCATTCATCTTTCTTCACCTTAATCTTCATATTCATTCATATTCATTCATCTTCATCTTCATTTATCTTCATTCATCTAGATCTATATTCATCTACATATTCATTTTCATTCATCTTCATTCATCTTCATAATCATCTTCATATTATTTCACCTTCATTCATCTTCATCTTCATTTTCATTCATCTTCATCTTCATTCATCTTCATTTTCATCTTCATTCATCTCCATTCATCTACATATTCATTCTTCTTCATCTTCATTCATCTTCATCTTCATTCATCTTCAACTTCATTCATCGTCCTTCATCTTCATCTTCATTCATCTTCATCTTCATTCATCTTCATCTTCATTTATCTTCATTCATCTTCATCTTCATTCATCTTCATCTTTATTAATGTTCATCTTCAACTTCATTCATCATCATCTTCATTCATCTTCATCTTCATTCATCTTCATCCTCATTCATCTTCATATATCTTCATCTTCATATTCATTCATCTTCATATTTATTCTTCTTCATCTTCATCTTCATTCATCTTCAACTTCATTCATCTTCATTCATCTTCATCTTCATTCATCATTATCTTCATCTTCATTAATCTTCATTCATCTTCATCTTCATCTTTATTCATTTTCATCTTCATTCATCTTTATCTTCATTCATCTTCAGCTTCATTCATCTTCATTTTCATTCACCTTCATCTTCATTCATCTTCATTCATCTTCATCTTCATCTTCATTCTTCTACATCTTCATTCATCTTCATCTTCATCTTCATTCTTCTACATCTTCATTCATCTTCATCTTCATTCATCTTCAAATTCATTCATCCTTATTCATCTTCATCTTCATTCATCTTCATCTTTATCTTCATTCATGTTCCTCTTCAACTTCATTCATCTTCATCTTCATTCATCTTCATCTTCATTCAACTTCATCTTCATTCATCTTCATCTTTATCTTCATTCATCATCATCTTTGTTCACCTTCATTCATCTTTATTTTCATATTCATACATCTTCATTCATCTTCATCTTCATTCATATTCATCTTCATTAATTTTCATTAATTTTCATCTTCAATCATATTCATCTTCATTCATTTTCTTCTTCATCTTCATTTATCATCATCTTCTATCATCTTCATTCATCTTCTTCTTCATTCATCTTCATATTCATTTTCATTCATCTTCATTCATCTTCATCTACATCTTCATTCATCGTCATCTTCATTCATCTTTAACTACATTCATCTTCATCTTCATCTTAATTCATCTTCATTCATCTTCATTCATCATCATCTTCATCTTCATTCATCTTCATTTTCATCGTCATTCATCTTCATCTTCACTCAACTTCATCATCATTTATCATTATCTTCATTCATCTTCATCTTCATTCATCTTCATCTTCATTCATATTCATTCATCTTCATCTTCAATCTTCTTCATCTTCATTCATCTTCATCTTCATCTTCATTCATCTTCAACTTCATTCATCTTCCTTCATCTTCATCTTCATTCATCTACATCTTCATTCATCTTCATCTTCATTCATCTTTATCTTCATTCAACTTCAGCTTCATTCATCTTCATTTTCATTCATCTTCATTTTCATTCATCTTCATCGTCATTCATCGTCATCTTCATTCATCTTCATTCATCTTTATCTTCATATTCATTCTTCTTCATCTTCATTCATCTTCATCTTCAACTTCATTCATCTTCATTTTCTTTCATCTTCATTTATCTTCATTTATCTTCATCTTCATTCATCTTCAACTTCATCTTCATTCATGTTCATCTTCAACTTCATTCATCTTCATCTTCATTCAACCTCATCTTCATTCATCTTCATCCTCTTTCATCTTCATCTTCATTCATCTTCATCTTCATTCATCTTTCTTCACCTTAATCTTCATATTCATTCATATTCATTCATCTTCATCTTCATTCATCTTCATCTTCATCTTCATTCAACTTAATCTTTATTCATCTTCATCTTCATCTTCCTTCATTTTCATCTTCATCTTCATTCACCTTCATCTTCATTCATCTTCATCTTCATTCACCTTCATCTTTATCATCATTCATCTTCATTTTCAATCATCTTCATATATCTTCATCTTCATATTCATTCATATTCATCTTTATTCATCTTCATCTTCATTCATCTTCATACATTTTCATATTCAATCATATTCATCTTCTTTCATCTTCTTCTTCATCTTTATTTTCATTTATCTTTATCTTCATTCATCTTCATTCATCTTCATTCATCTTCATATTCATCTTCATTCATCTTCATCTTCATTCATCTTCATCTACATTAGTCTTGATTCTTCTTTATCTTAATCTTCATTCATTTTCATCTTCATTAATCCTCATTCATCTTCATCTTCATTCATCTTCATTCATCTTTATCTTCATTCATCTTTGACTTCATCTTCATTCATCTTCATCTTTATCTTCATTCATCATCATCTTTGTTCACCTTCATTCATCTTTATCTTCATATTCATTCATCTTCATTCATCTTCATCTTCATCTTCATTCATATTCATCTTCATTAATTTTCATTAATTTTCATCTTCAATCATATTCATCTTCATTCATTTTCTTCTTCATCTTCATTTATCATCATCTTCTTTCATCTTCATTCATCTTCTTCTTCATTCATCTTCATATTCATTTTCATTCATCTTCATTCATCTTCATCTACATCTTCATTCATCGTCATCTTCATTCATCTTTAACTACATTCATCTTCATCTTCATCTTAATTCATCTTCATTCATCTTCATTCATCATCATCTTCATCTTCATTCATCTTCATTTTCATCGTCATTCATCTTCATCTTCACTCATCTTCATCATCATTTATCATTATCTTCATTCATCTTCATCTTCATTCATCTTCATCTTCATTCATATTCATTCATCTTCATCTTCAGTCTTCTTCATCTTCATTCATCTTCATCTTCATCTTCATTCATCTTCAACTTCATTCATCTTCCTTCATCTTCATCTTCATTCATCTACATCTTCATTCATCTTCATCTTCATTCATCTTTATCTTCATTCAACTTCAGCTTCATTCATCTTCATTTTCATTCATCTTCATTTTCATTCATCTTCATCGTCATTCATCTTCATCTTCATTCATCTTCATTCATCTTCATCTTCATATTCATTCTTCTTCATCTTCATTCATCTTCATCTTCAACTTCATTCATCTTCATTTTCTTTCATCTTCATTTATTTTCATTTATCTTCATCTTCATTCATCTTCAACTTCATCTTCATTCATGTTCATCTTCAACTTCATTCATCTTCATCTTCATTCAACCTCATCTTCATTCATCTTCATCCTCTTTCATCTTCATCTTCATTCATCTTCATCTTCATTCATCTTTCTTCACCTTAATCTTCATATTCATTCATATTCATTCATCTTCATCTTCATTTATCTTCATTCATCTAGATCTATATTCATCTACATATTCATTTTCATTCATCTTCATTCATCTTCATAATCATCTTCATATTATTTCACCTTCATTCATCTTCATCTTCATTTTCATTCATCTTCATCTTCATTCATCTTCATTTTCATCTTCATTCACCTTCATCTTCATTGATCTACATTCATCTTCATCTTCAATCATCTTCATCTTCATTCATCTCCATTCATCTACATATTCATTCTTCTTCATCTTCATTCATCTTCATCTTCATTCATCTTCAACTTCATTCATCGTCCTTCATCTTCATCTTCATTCATATTCATCTTCATTCATCTTCATCTTCAGCTTCATTCATCTTGATTTTCAATCATCTTCATCTTCGTTCATCTTCATCGTCACTCATCTTCATCTTCATTCATCTTCATAATCTTTCATATTCTTCTTCATCTTCATCTTCATTCATCTTCATCTTCATTCATCTTCCTTCACCTTAATCTTCATCTTCATTCATCTTCATTCATCTTCATCTTCATTTATCTTCATTCATCTTCATCTTCATTCATCTTCATCTTCATTTTCATTCATCTTCATTCATCTTCATAATCATCTTCATTCATCTTCATATTCTTTCATCTTCATTCATCTTTAACTTCATCTTTATTCATCTTCATCTTCATTCATCTTCATTTTCATCTTCCTTCACCTTCATCTTCATTTATCTACATTCATCTTCATCTTCATCTTCAATCATCTTCAACTTCATTCATCCTCATTCATCTTCATTCATCTTCATCTTCATTCATCTTCATCTTCATCTTTAGCTTCATTCATCTTCATCTTTATCTTCATTCATCTTCATTTTCATTCATCTTCATATATCTTCATCATCATATTCATTCATCTTCATCTTCAATCATCTTCATCTTCATACATTTTCATCTTCAATCATATTCATCTTCTTTCATCTTTTTCTTCATCTTCATTTTAATTTATCTTCATCTTCATTCATCTTCATTCATCATCTTCATATTCATCTTCATTCATCTTCATCTTCATTTATCTTCATCTTCATCAGTTTTCATTCTTCTTTATCTTCATCTTCATTTATTTTCATCTTCATTCATCCTCATTCATCTTCATCTTCATCTTCATTCATTTTTATTCATCTTCATCTTAATTCATCTTCATTCATATTCATCTTCATTCATCTTCATTCATCTTTATCTTCATTCATCTTTGACTTCATCTTCATTTATCTTCATCTTCATTCATCTTCATCTTTACCTTCATGCATCATCATCTCCGTTCACCTTCATTCATCTTCATCTTCATTCATATTCATCTTCATTAATTTTCCTTAATTTTTATCTTCAATCATATTCATATTCGTTCATGTTCTTCTTCATCTTCATTTATCATCATCTTCTTTTATCTTCATTCATCATCTTCTTCATTCATCTTCATCTTCATCTTCATTCATCTTCTTCTTAATTCATCTTCATCTTCATCTTCATTCATCTTCATCTTCATTCATATTCATATTCATCTTCATTCATCTTCATATTCTTTCATCCTTGTTCATCTTCATCTTCCATCATTCTCATCTTTATTCATCTTCATCTTCATTCATCTTCATATTCATTCATCTTTATCTTCATCTTCATTCAACTTCATCTTCATTCATCCTCATTCATCTTCATTTTCATCTTCTTTTATCTGCATCTTCATCTTTATTCATATTCATCTTCATCTTCATTCATCTTCATTCATATTTATATTCTTCTTCATTCAACTTCATCTTCATTCATCCTTATTCATCTTCATCTTCATTCATCTTCATATTCATCTTCATCTTCATTCATCTTCATCTTCTTTCATCTTCATTTTCATCTTAATTCATCTTTATTCAACTTCATCTTCATTCATTTTCATTCATCTTCATTCACCTTCATCTTCTTTCATCTTCAACTTCATTTTCATCTTCCTTCATCTCCATCTTCTTTCATCTTAATCTTTCTTCTTCTTCATCTTCATTCTTCTTCATCTTAATTCATATTCATTCATCTTCATCTTAATCTTCATCTTCATTCATCTTCATTTTCATCTTCATTCAACTTCATCTTCACTCATCTTCATATTCATTCATCTTTATCTTCATGGAACTTCATCTTCATTCTTTTTCATTTTTATTCATCTTCATCTTCATTAATCTTCATTAATCTTCATCTTCATTCTTCTTCATCTTCATTCATCTTCATTCATCTTCATTCATCTTCATTCATCTTCATCTTCACCTTCATTCATCTTCATCTTCATTCAACTTTATCTTCTTTCATCTTCAACTTCATTCATCTCCATTTTCATTCATCTTCATCTTCATTCATCTTCATTGTCATTCATCTTCAACTTCATTCATCTTCATTTATCTTCATCTTCATCTTCATTCTTCCTCATCTTCATTCATCTTCATCTTCATTCATCTTCAACTTCATTCACCTTCATTCATCTTCATCTACATTCATCTTCATTTATCTTCATTCATTTTCATCTTCATTCATCTTCATCTTCATCTTCATTCATCTCCATCTTCAACTTCTTTCATATTCACAACTTCTGTTCATATTCATCTTCATGCATCTTCATTCACCTTCATCTTCATCTTCATTCAACTTAATCTTTATTCATCTTCATCTTCCTTCATTTTCATCTTCATCTTCATTCACCTTCAGCTTCATTCATGTTCTTTCATCTTCATCTTCATCTTCATTTATCTTCATTCATCTTCATCTTCATTCATCTTCATTCTCTTCATATTCCTTTTAATTCATCTTCATTCATCTTCATCATCCTTCATTCATCTTTCAATTCCTTCATCTTCCTTCATCTTCATCTTCATTCATCTTCATCTTCATTCGGCTTCATTTCATCATCATTCACCTTCATCTTCATTCATCTTCATTCATATTCGTCTTCATTCTTCTTCCTCTTTATTAATCCTCATTCATCTTCATCTTCATCTTCATTCATCTTCATCTTCATCTTCATTCATCTTCATTTTTATCTTCATTCATCTACATTTTCATTCAACTTCATTATCTTCATCTTCATATTCGTTCATCTTCATCTTCATTCTTCTTCATTTTCATCTTCATTCATCTTCAACTTCATTCATCTTCATTCATCTTCATCTTCATTCATCTTCATTCATCTTTATCTTCATCTTCATTAATCTTCATTCGTCTTCATCTTCATCTTTATTCAACTTCATCTTCATTCATCTTTATCTTCATTCATCTTCAGCTTCATTCATCTTCAATTTTCATTCATCTTCATCTTCGTTCATCTTATTCATCTTCATCTTCATCTTCAATCTTCTACATCTTCATTCATCTTCATTTTCAGCTTCATTCATCCTCATTCATCTTCATCTTCATTCATCTTCATCTTCATTTATCTTCATTCATCTTCATCTTCATTCATCTTCATCTTTATCTTCATTCATGGTTCCTCTTCAACTTCATTCATCTTCATCTTCATTCATCTTCATCCTCATTCATCTTCATCTTCATCTACATCTTCATTCATTTCATCTTCATTCATCTTCCTACACCTTATTCTTCATATTCATTCATCTTCATTCATCTTCATTCATCTTCATGTTCATCTTCATTTATCTTCAGTTATCTTCATCTTCATATTCATTTTCATTCATCTTCATAATCATCTTCATTCATCTTCATATTCTTTCATCTTCATTCATCTTCATCTTCATTCTTCATTCATCTTCATCTTCATCTTCATTCATCTTCATTTTCATCTTCATTCACCTACATTCATCTTCATCTTCAATCATCTTCATCTTCATTCATCCTTATTCATCTTCATTCATCTTCATCTTCATCTTAATTCATCTTCATTCATCTTCATCTTCATCTTCATTCATCTTCATTTTCAGAGTCATTCATCTTCATCTTCACTCATCTTCATCTTCATTCATTTTTATCTTCATTCAACTTCATCTTCATTCTTCTTCATTTTCCATTCATCTTCATCTTCATTTCATCTTCATCTTCATCTCCATTCATCTACATCTTCATTCATCTTCATCTTCATCTTCTTTCTTCTACATCTTCATTCATCTTCATCTTCTTTCATCTTCAACTTCATTCATCTCGTTCATCTTCATCTTCATTCATCTTCATCTTCATTTATCTTCATTCATCTTCATCTTCATTCATCTTCATCTTTATCTTCATTCATGTTCCTCTTCAACTTCATTCAACTTCATCTTCATTCATCTTCATCCTCATTCATCTTCATCTTCATCTTCATTCATCCTTCAACTTCATTCATTTTCCTTCACCTTAATCTTCATCTTCATTCATCTTCATTTTCATCGTCATTAATCTTCATCTTCACTCATCTTCATCTTCATTCATCTTTATCTTCATTCAACTTCATCTTCATTCTTCTTCATTTTCCATTCATCTTCATCTTCATTCATCGTCCTTCATCTTCATTCATATTCATCTTCATTCATCTTCATCTTCAGCTTCATTCATCTTCATTTTCATCATCTTCATCTTCGTTCATCTTCATCGTCATTCATCTTCATCTTCATTCATCTTCATCTTCATTTATCTTCATTTATCTTCATCTTCATTCATCTTCAACTTCATCTTCATTCATGTTCATCTTCAACTTCATTCATCTTCATCTTCATTCAACCTCATCTTCATTCATCTTCATCCTCTTTCACTTCATCTTCATTCATCTTCATCTTCATTCATCTTTCTTCACCTTAATCTTCATATTCATTCATATTCATTCATCTTCATCTTCATTCATCTTCATCTTCATCTTCATTCAACTTAATCTTTATTCATCTTCATCTTCCTTCATTTTCATCTTCATCTTCATTCACCTTCATCTTCATTCATCTTCATTCATCTTCATCTTCATTCACCTTCATCTTTATCATCATTCCATCTTCATTTTCAATCATCTTCATATATCTTCATCTTCATATTCATTCATATTCATCTTTATTCATCTTCATCTTCATTCATCTTCATACATTTTCATATTCAATCATATTCATCTTCTTTCATCTTCTTCTTCATCTTTATTTTCATTTATCTTTATCTTTATTCATCTTCATTCATCTTCATTCATCTTCATATTCATCTTCATTCATCTTCATCTTCATTCATCTTCATCTACATTAGTCTTGATTCTTCTTTTCTTAATCTTCATTCATTTTCATCTTCATTAATCCTCATTCATCTTCATCTTCATTCATCTTCATTCATCTTTATCTTCATTCATCTTTGACTTCATCTTCATTCATCTTCATCTTTATCTTCATTCATCATCATCTTTGTTCACCTTCATTCATCTTTATCTTCATATTCATTCATCTTCATTCATCTTCATCTTCATTCATCATTCATATTCATTCATTAATTTTCATTAATTTTCATCTTCAATCATATTCATCTTCATTCATTTTCTTCTTCATCTTCATTATCATCATCTTCTTTCATCTTCATTCATCTTCTTCTTCATTCATCTTCATATCATTTTCATCAATCTTCATTCATCTTCATCTACATCTTCATTCATCGTCATCTTCATTCTTCTGTTAACTACATTCATCTTCATCTCATCTTAATTCATCTTCATTCATCTTCATTCATCATCATCTTCATCTTCATTCATCTTCATTTTCATCGTCATTCATCTTCATCTTCACTCATCTTCATCATCATTTATCATTAACTTCATTCATCTTCATCTTCATTCATCTTCACTTTCATTCATATTCATTCATCTTCATCTTCAATCTTCTTCATCTTCATTCAACTTCATCTTCTCTTCATTCATCTTCAACTTCATTCATCTTCCTTCATCTTCATCTTCATTCATCTACATCTTCATTCATCTTCATCTTCATTCATCTTTATCTTCATTCACTTCAGCTTCATTCATCTTCATTTTCATTCATCTTCATTTTCATTCATCTTCATCGTCATTCATCTTCATCTTCATTCATCTTCATTCATCTTCATCTTCATATTCATTCTTCTTCATCTTCATTCATCTTCATCTTCAACTTCATTCATCTTCATTTTCTTTCATCTTCATTTATCTTCATTTATCTTCATCTTCATTCATCTTCAACTTCATCTTCATTCATGTTCATCTTCAACTTCATTCATCTTCATCTTCATTCAACCTCATCTTCATTCATCTTCATCCTCTTTCATCTTCATCTTCATTCATCTTCATCTTCATTCATCTTTCTTCACCTTAATCTTCATATTCATTCATATTCATTCATCTTCATCTTCATTTATCTTCATTCATCTAGATCTATATTCATCTACATATTCATTTTCATTCATCTTCATTCATCTTCATAATCATCTTCATATTATTTCACCTTCATTCATCTTCATCTTCATTTTCATTCATCTTCATCTTCATTCATCTTCATTTTCATCTTCATTCATCTCCATTCATCTACATATTCATTCTTCTTCATCTTCATTCATCTTCATCTTCATTCATCTTCAACTTCATTCATCGTCCTTCATCTTCATCTTCATTCATATTCATCTTCATTCATCTTCATCTTCAGCTTCATTCATCTTGATTTTCAATCATCTTCATCTTCGTTCATCTTCATCGTCACTCATCTTCATCTTCATTCATCTTCATAATCTTTCATATTCTTCTTCATCTTCATCTTCATTCATCTTCATCTTCATTCATCTTCCTTCACCTTAATCTTCATCTTCATTCATCTTCATTCATCTTCATCTTCATTCATCTTCATCTTCATCTTCATTCATCTTCAACTTCATTCATCTTTATCTTCATTCATCTTTATCTTCATTCATCTTCATCTTCCTTCATCTTCATCTTCATTCATCTACATCTTCATTCATCTTCATCTTCATTCATCTTTATCTTCATTCAACTTCAGCTTCATTCATCTTCATTTCCATTCATCTTCATCTTCGTTCATCTTCATCGTGATTCATCTTCATCTTCATTCATCTTCATTCATCTTCATATTCATTCTTCTTCATCTTCTTTCATCTTCATCTTCAACTTCATTCATCTTCATTCATCTTCATCTTCTTTCATCTTCATTTATCTTCATTCAACCTCATCTTCATTCATCTTCATCCTCTTTCATCTTCATCTTCATCTTCATTCATCTTCATCTTCATTTTCTTCACCTTAATCTTCATATTCATTCATCTTCATTCATCTTCATCTTCATCTTCATTTATCTTCATTCATCTTCATCTATATTCATCTACATATTCATTTTCATTCATCTTCATAATCATCTTCATATTCTTTCAACTTCATTCATCTTCATCTTCATTTTCATTCATCTTCATCTTCATTCATCTTCATTTTCATCTTCATTCACCTTAATCTTCATTGATCTACATTAATCTTCATCTTCAATCATCTTCATCTTCATTCATCTTCATTCATCTACATCTTCATTCTTCTTCATCTTCATTCATCTTCATTCATCTTCAACTTCATTCATCGTCCTTCATCTTCATCTTCATTCATATTCATCTTCATTCATCTTCATCTTCAGCTTCATTCATCTTCATTTTCAATCATCTTCATCTTCGTTCATCTTCATCGTCACTCATCTTCATCTTCATTCATCTTCATCTTCATTCATCTTCATCTTCATTTATCTTCATTCATCTTCATCTTCATTCATCTTCATCTTTATTAATGTTCATCTTCAACTTCATTCATCATCATCTTCATTCATCTTCATCTTCATTCATCTTCATCCTCATTCATCTTCATATATCTTCATCTTCATATTCATTCATCTTCATATTTATTCTTCTTCATCTTCATCTTCATTCATCTTCAACTTCATTCATCTTCATTCATCTTCATCTTCTTCATCATTATCTTCATCTTCATTCATCTTCATTCATCTTCATCTTCATCTTTATTCATTTTCATCTTCATTCATCTTTATCTTCATTCATCTTCAGCTTCATTCATCTTCATTTTCATTCACCTTTCATCTTCATTCATCTTCATTCATCTTCATCTTCATCTTCATTCTTCTACATCTTCATTCATCTTCATCTTCATCTTCATTCTTCTACATCTTCATTCATCTTCATCTTCATTCATCTTCAAATTCATTCATCCTTATTCATCTTCATCTTCATTCATCTTCATCTTTATCTTCATTCATGTTCCTCTTCAACTTCATTCATCTTCATCTTCATTCATCTTCATCTTCATTCAACTTCATCTTCATTCATCTTCATCTTTATCTTCATTCATCATCATCTTTGTTCACCTTCATTCATCTTTATTTTCATATTCATACATCTTCATTCATCTTCATCTTCATTCATATTCATCTTCATTAATTTTCATTAATTTTCATCTTCAATCATATTCATCTTCATTCATTTTCTTCTTCATCTTCATTTATCATCATCTTCTATCATCTTCATTCATCTTCTTCTTCATTCATCTTCATATTCATTTTCATTCATCTTCATTCATCTTCATCTACATCTTCATTCAGCGTCATCTTCATTCATCTTTAACTACATTCATCTTCATCTTCATCTTATTCATCTTCATTCATCTTCATTCATCATCATCTTCATCTTCATTCATCTTCATTTTCATCGTCATTCATCTTCATCTTCACTCATCTTCATCATCAATTATCATTATCTTCATTCATCTTCATCTTCATTCATCTTCATCTTCATTCATATTCATTCATCTTCATCTTCAATCTTCTTCATCTTCATTCATCTTCATCTTCATCTTCATTCATCTTCAACTTCATTCATCTTCCTTCATCTTCATCTTCATTCATCTACATCTTCATTCATCTTCATCTTCATTCATCTTTATCTTCATTCAACTTCAGCTTCATTCATCTTCATTTTCATTCATCTTCATTTTCATTCATCTTCATCGTCATTCATCTTCATCTTCATTCATCTTCATTCATCTTTATCTTCATATTCATTCTTCTTCATCTTCATTCATCTTCATCTTCAACTTCATTCATCTTCATTTTCTTTCATCTTCATTTATCTTCATTTATCTTCATCTTCATTCATCTTCAACTTCATCTTCATTCATGTTCATCTTCAACTTCATTCATCTTCATCTTCATTCAACCTCATCTTCATTCATCTTCATCCTCTTTCATCTTCATCTTCATTCATCTTCATCTTCATTCATCTTTCTTCACCTTAATCTTCATATTCATTCATATTCATTCATCTTCATCTTCATTCATCTTCATCTTCATCTTCATTCAACTTAATCTTTATTCATCTTCATCTTCATCTTCCTTCATTTTCATCTTCATCTTCATTCACCTTCATCTTCATTCATCTTCATCTTCATTCACCTTCATCTTTATCATCATTCATCTTCATTTTCAATCATCTTCATATATCTTCATCTTCATATTCATTCATATTCATCTTTATTCATCTTCATCTTCATTCATCTTCATACATTTTCATATTCAATCATATTCATCTTCTTTCATCTTCTTCTTCATCTTTATTTTCATTTATCTTTATCTTCATTCATCTTCATTCATCTTCATTCATCTTCATTCATCTTCATTCATCTTCATCTTCATTCATCTTCATCTACATTAGTCTTGATTCTTCTTTATCTTAATCTTCATTCATTTTCATCTTCATTAATCCTCATTCATCTTCATCTTCATTCATCTTCATTCATCTTTATCTTCATTCATCTTTGACTTCATCTTCATTCATCTTCATCTTTATCTTCATTCATCATCATCTTTGTTCACCTTCATTCATCTTATCTTCATATTCATTCATCTTCATTCATCTTCATCTTCATCTTCATTCATATTCATCTTCATTAATTTTCATTAATTTTCATCTTCAATCATATTCATCTTCATTCATTTTCTTCTTCATCTTCATTTATCATCATCTTCTTTCATCTTCATTCATCTTCTTCTTCATTCATCTTCATATTCATTTTCATTCATCTTCATTCATCTTCATCTACATCTTCATTCATCGTCATCTTCATTCATCTTTAACTACATTCATCTTCATCTTCATCTTAATTCATCTTCATTCATCTTCATTCATCATCATCTTCATCTTCATTCATCTTAATTTTCATCGTCATTCATCTTCATCTTCACTCATCTTCATCATCATTTATCATTATCTTCATTCATCTTCATCTTCATTCATCTTCATCTTCATTCATATTCATTCATCTTCATCTTCAGTCTTCTTCATCTTCATTCATCTTCATCTTCATCTTCATTCATCTTCAACTTCATTCATCTTCCTTCATCTTCATCTTCATTCATCTACATCTTCATTCATCTTCATCTTCATTCATCTTTATCTTCATTCAACTTCAGCTTCATTCATCTTCATTTTCATTCATCTTCATTTTCATTTCATCTTCATCGTCATTCATCTTCATCTTCATTCATCTTCATTCATCTTCATCTTCATATTCATTCTTCTTCATCTTCATTCATCTTCATCTTCAACTTCATTCATCTCATTTTCTTTCATCTTCATTTATTTTTCATTTATCTTCATCTTCATTCATCTTCAACTTCATCTTCATTCATGTTCATCTTCAACTTCATTCATCTTCATCTTCATTCAACCTCATCTTCATTCATCTTCATCCTCTTTCATCTTCATCTTCATTCATCTTCATCTTCATTCATCTTTCTTCACCTTAATCTTCATATTCATTCATATCCATTCATCTTCATCTTCATTTATCTTCATTCATCTAGATCTATATTCATCTACATATTCATTTTCATTCATCTTCATTCATCTTCATAATCATCTTCATATTATTTCACCTTCATTCATCTTCATCTTCATTTTCATTCATCTTCATCTTCATTCATCTTCATTTTCATCTTCATTCACCTTCATCTTCATTGATCTACATTCATCTTCATCTTCAATCATCTTCATCTTCATTCATCTCCATTCATCTACATATTCATTCTTCTTCATCTTCATTCATCTTCATCTCATTCATCTTCCAACTTCATTCATCGTCCTTCCATCTTCATCTTCATTCATATTCATCTTCATTCATCTTCATCTTCAGCTTCATTCATCTTGATTTTCAATCATCTTCATCTTCGTTCATCTTCATCGTCACTCATCTTCATCTTCATTCATCTTCATAATCTTTCAATATTCTTCTTCATCTTCATCTTCATTCATCTTCATCTTCATTCATCTTCCTTCACCTTAATCTTCATCTTCATTCATCTTCATTCATCTTCATCTTCATTTATCTTCATTCATCTTCATCTTCATTCATCTTCATCTTCATTTTCATTCATCTTCATTCATCTTCATAATCATCTTCATTCATCTTCATATTCTTTCATCTTCATTCATCTTTAACTTCATCTTTATTCATCTTCATCTTCATTCATCTTCATTTTCATCTTCATTCACCTTCATCTTCATTTATCTACATTCATCTTCATCTTCATCTTCAATCATCTTCAACTTCATTCATCCTCATTCATCTTCATTCATCTTCATCTTCATTCATCTTCATCTCATCTTTAGCTTCATTCATCTTCATCTTTATCTTCATTCATCTTCATTTTCATTCATCTTCATATTATCTTCATCATCATATTCATTCATCTTCATCTTCAATCATCTTCATCTTCATACATTTTCATCTTCAATCATATTCATCTTCTTTCATCTTTTTCTTCATCTTCATTTTAATTTATCTTCATCTTCATTCATCTTCATTCATCATCTTCATATTCATCTTCATTCATCTTCATCTTCATTTATCTTCATCTTCATCAGTTTTCATTCTTCTTTATCTTCATCTTCATTTATTTTCATCTTCATTCATCCTCATTCATCTTCATCTTCATCTTCATTCATTTTTATTCATCTTCATCTTAATTCATCTTCATTCATATTCATCTTCATTCATCTTCATTCATCTTTATCTTCATTCATCTTTGACTTCATCTTCATTTATCTTCATCTTCATTCATCTTCATCTTTACCTTCATGCATCATCATCTCCGTTCACCTTCATTCATCTTCATCTTCATTCATATTCATCTTCATTAATTTCCTTAATTTTTATCTTCAATCATATTCATATTCATTCATGTTCTTCTTCATCTTCATTTATCATCATCTTCTTTATCTTCATTCATCATCTTCTTCATTCATCTTCATCTTCATCTTCATTCATCTTCTTCTTAATTCATCTTCATCTTCATCTTCATTCATCTTCATCTTCATTCATATTCATATTCATCTTCATTCATCTTCATATTCTTTCATCCTTGTTCATCTTCATCTTCCATCATTCTCATCTTTATTCATCTTCATCTTCATTCATCTTCATATTCATTCATCTTTATCTTCATCTTCATTCAACTTCATCTTCATTCATCCTCATTCATCTTCATTTTCATCTTCTTTTATCTGCATCTTCATCTTTATTCATATTCATCTTCATCTTCATTCATCTTCATTCATATTTATATTCTTCTTCATTCAACTTCATCTTCATTCATCCTTATTCATCTTCATCTTCATTCATCTTCATATTCATCTTCATCTTCATTCATCTTCATCTTCTTTCATCTTCATTTTCATCTTAATTCATCTTTATTCAACTTCATCTTCATTTCATTTTCATTCATCTTCATTCACCTTCATCTTCTTTCATCTTCAACTTCATTTTCATCTTCCTTCATCTCCATCTTCTTTCATCTTAATCTTTCTTCTTCTTCATCTTCATTCTTCTTCATCTTAATTCATATTCATTCATCTTCATCTTAATCTTCATCTTCATTCATCTTCATTTTCATCTTCATTCAACTTCATCTTCACTCATCTTCATATTCATTCATCTTTATCTTCATGGAACTTCATCTTCATTCTTTTTCATTTTATTCATCTTCATCTTCATTAATCTTCATTAATCTTCATCTTCATTCTTCTTCATCTTCATTCATCTTCTTCATCTTCATTCATCTTCATTCATCTTCATCTTCACCTTCATTCATCTTCATCTTCATTCAACTTTATCTTCTTTCATCTTCACTTCATTCATCTCCATTTTCATTCATCTTCATCTTCATTCATCTTCATTGTCATTCATCTTCAACTTCATTCATCTTCATTTATCTTCATCTTCATCTTCATTCTTCCTCATCTTCATTCATCTTCATCTTCATTCATCTTCAACTTCATTCACCTTCATTCATCTTCATCTACATTCATCTTCATTTATCTTCATTCATTTTCATCTTCATTCATCTTCATCTTCATCTTCATTCATCTCCATCTTCAACTTCTTTCATATTCATCTTCATTCATCTCATTCACCTTCATCTTCATCTTCATTCAACTTAATCTTTATTCATCTTCATCTTCCTTCATTTTCATCTTCATCTTCATTCACCTTCATCTTCATTCATGTTCTTTCATCTTCATCTTCATCTTCATTTATCTTCATTCATCTTCATCTTCATTCATCTTCATTCATCTTCATATTCTTTAATTCATCTTCATTCATCTTCATCATCTTCTTCATTCATCTTCATATTCTTTCATCTTCATTCATCTTCATCTTCATTCATCTTCATCTTCATTCGGCTTCATTTTCATCATCATTCACCTTCATCTTCATTCATCTTCATTCATATTCGTCTTCATTCTTCTTCCTCCTTTATTAATCCTCATTCATCTTCATCTTCATCTTCATTCATCTTCATCTTCATCTTCATTCATCTTCATTTTTATCTTCATTCATCTACATTTTCATTCAACTTCATATATCTTCATCTTCATATTCGTTCATCTTCATCTTCATTCTTCTTCATTTTCATCTTCATTCATCTTCAACTTCATTCATCTTCATTCATCTTCACTTCATTCATCTTCATTCATCTTTATCTTCATCTTCATTAATCTTCATTCGTCTTCATCTTCATCTTTATTCAACTTCATCTTCATTCATCTTTATCTTCATTCATCTTCAGCTTCATTCATCTTCATTTTCATTCATCTTCATCTTCGTTCATCTTTATTCATCTTCATCTTCATCTTCAATCTTCTACATCTTCATTCATCTTCATTTTCAGCTTCATTCATCCTCATTCATCTTCATCTTCATTCATCTTCATCTTCATTTATCCTTCATTCATCTTCATCTTCATTCATCTTCATCTTTATCTTCATTCATGTTCCTCTCAACTTCATTCATCTTCATCTTCATTCATCTTCATCCTCATTCATCTTCATCTTCATCTACATCTTCATTCATTTCATCTTCATTCATCTTCCTACACCTTATTCTTCATATTCATTCATCTTCATTCATCTTCATTCATCTTCATGTTCATCTTCATTTATCTTCAGTTATCTTCATCTTCATATTCCATTTTCATTCATCTTCATAATCATCTTCATTCATCTTCATATTCTTTCATCTTCATTCATCTTCATCTTCATCTTCATTCATCTTCATCTTCATCTTCATTCATCTTCATTTTCATCTTCATTCACCTACATTCATCTTCATCTTCAATCATCTTCATCTTCATTCATCCTTATTCATCTTCATTCATCTTCATCTTCATCTTAATTCATCTTCATTCATCTTCATCTTCATCTTCATTCATCTTCATTTTCATAGTCATTCATCTTCATCTTCACTCATCTTCATCTTCATTCATTTTTATCTTCATTCAACTTCATCTTCATTCTTCTTCATTTTCCATTCATCTTCTTCTTCAATCATCTTCATCTTCATTCATCTCCATTCATCTACATCTTCATTCATCTTCATCTTCATCTTCTTTCTCTACATCTTCATTCATCTTCATCTTCTTTCATCTTCAACTTCATTCATCTTCGTTCATCTTCATCTTCATTCATCTTCATCTTCATTTATCTTCATTCATCTTCATCTTCATTCATCTTCATCTTTATCTTCATTCATGTTCCTCTTCAACTTCATTCAACTTCATCTTCATTCATCTTCATCCTCATTCATCTTCATCTTCATCTTCATTCATCTTCAACTTCATTCATTTTCCTTCACCTTAATCTTCATCTTCATTCATCTTCATTTTCATCGTCATTAATCTTCATCTTCACTCATCTTCATCTTCATTCATCTTTATCTTCATTCAACTTCATCTTCATTCTTCTTCATTTTCCATTCATCTTCATCTTCATTCATCGTCCTTCATCTTCATTCATATTCATCTTCATTCATCTTCATCTTCAGCTTCATTCATCTTCATTTTCAATCATCTTCATCTTCGTTCATCTCATCGTCATTCATCTTCATCTTCATTCATCTTCATCTTCATTTATCTTCATTCATCTTCATCTTCATTCATCTTCATCTTCATCTTTATTCATGTTCATCTTCACTTCATTCATCTTCATCTTCATTCATCTTCATCTTCATTCATCTTCATCCTCATTCATCTTCATCTTCATTCATCTTCATCTTCATTCATCTTCCTTCACCTTAATCTTCATCTTCATTCATCTTCATTCATCTTCATTCATCTTCATCTTCATTTATCTTCATTCATCTCATCTTTGTTCATCTTCATATTCATTTTCATTCATCTCCATAATCATCTTCATTCATCTTCATATTCTTTCATCTTCATTCATCTTCATCTTCATCTCATTCATCTTCATCTTCATTCATCTTCATTTTCATCTTCATTCACCTTCATCTTCATTCATCTACCTTCATCTTCATTTTCATCTTCAATCATCTTCATCTTCATCTTCATTCATCCTCATTCATCTTCATTCACCTTCTTCTTTATCGTCATTCATCTTCATTTTCAATCATCTTCATATATCTTCATCTTCATTTTCATTCATATTCATCTTCATTCATCTTCATCTTCATTCATCTTCATACATTTTCATCTTCAATCATATTCATCTTCTTTCATCTTCTTCTTCATCTTTATTTCATTTATCTTTATCTTCATTCATTTTCATACATCTTCATCTTCATTCATCTTTGACTTCGTCTTCATTTATCTTCATCCTTCATTCATCTTCATCTAAATCTTCATTCATCATCATCTTCGTTCACCTTCAGTCATCTGTATCTTCATATTCATACATCTTCATTCATCTTCATCTTCATCTTCATTTATCATCATCTTCTTTCATCTTCATTCATCTTCTTCTTCATTCATCTTCATATTCATTTCATTCATCTTCATTCACCTTCATCTTCATCTTCATTCATCGTCATCTTCAGTCATCTTCTACTACATTCATCTTCATCTTCATCCTTATTCATCTTCATTCATCTTCATTCATCATCATCTTCATCTTCATTCATCTTCATTTTCATCATCATTCATCTTCATCTTCACTCATCTTCATCATCATTTATCTTTATCTTCATTCAACTTCATCTTCATTCATCTTCATCTTCATTAATGTTCATTCATCTTCATCTTCATTCTTCTTCATCTTCATTCATCTTCATCTTCATCTTCATTCATCTTCAACTTCATTCATCTTTATCTTCATTCATCTTTATCTTCATTCATCTTCATCTTCCTTCATCTTCATCTTCATTCATCTACATCTTCATTCATCTTCATCTTCATTCATCTTTATCTTCATTCAACTTCAGCTTCATTCATCTTCATTTCCATTCATCTTCATCTTCGTTCATCTTCATCGTGATTCATCTTCATCTTCATTCATCTTCATTCATCTTCATATTCATTCTTCTTCATCTTCTTTTCATCTTCATCTTCAACTTCATTCATCTTCATCTTCTTTCATCTTCATTTATCTTCATTCAACCTCATCTTCATTCATCTTCATCCTCTTTCATCTTCATCTTCATCTTCATTCATCTTCATCTTCATTTTTCTTCACCTTAATCTTCATATTCATTCATCTTCATTCATCTTCATCTTCATCTTCATTTATCTTCATTCATCTTCATCTATATTCATCTACATATTCATTTTCATTCATCTTCATAATCATCTTCATATTCTTTCAACTTCATTCATCTTCATCTTCATTTTCATTCATCTTCATCTTCATTCATCTTCATTTTCATCTTCATTCACCTTAATCTTCATTGATCTACATTCATCTTCATCTTCAATCATCTTCATCTTCATTCATCTACATCTTCATTCTTCTTCATCTTCATTCATCTTCATTCATCTTCAACTTCATTCATCGTCCTTCATCTTCATCTTCATTCATATTCATCTTCATTCATCTTCATCTTCAGCTTCATTCATCTTCATTTTCAATCATCTTCATCTTCGTTCATCTTCATCGTCACTCATCTTCATCTTCATTCATCTTCATCTTCATTCATCTTCATCTTCATTTATCTTCATTCATCTTCATCTTCATTCATCTTCATCTTTATTAATGTTCATCTTCAACTTCATTCATCATCATCTTCATTCATCTTCATCTTCATTCATCTTCATCCTCATTCATCTTCATATATCTTCATCTTCATATTCATTCATCTTCATATTTATTCTTCTTCATCTTCATCTTCATTCATCTTCAACTTCATTCATCTTCATTCATCTTCATCTTCATTCATCATTATCTTCATCTTCATTAATCTTCATTCATCTTCATCTTCATCTTTATTCATTTTCATCTTCATTCATCTTTATCTTCATTCATCTTCAGCTTCATTCATCTTCATTTTCATTCACCTTCATCTTCGTTCATCTTCATTCATCTTCATCTTCATCTTCATTCTTCTACATCTTCATTCATCTTCATCTTCATCTTCATTCTTCTACATCTTCATTCATCTTCATCTTCATTCATCTTCAAATTCATTCATCCTTATTCATCTTCATCTTCATTCATCTTCATCTTTATCTTCATTCATGTTCCTCTTCAACTTCATTCATCTTCATCTTCATTCATCTTCATCTTCATTCAACTTCATCTTCATTCATCTTCATCCTCATTTAGCTTCATCTACATCTTCATTCATATTCATCTTCATTCATCTTCCTTCACCTTAATCTTCATATTCATTCTTCTTCATTCATCTTCATCCTCATATTCATTTATCTTCAGTCATCTTCATCTTCATTCATCTTCATTTTCATTTTCATTCATCTTCATTCATCTTCATAATCATCTTCATTCATCTTCATATTCTTTCATCTTCATTCATCTTCATCTTCATTCATCTTCATCTTCATTCATCTTCATTTTAATCTTCATTCACCTACATTCATCTTCATCTTCAATCATCTTCATCTTCATTCATCCTTATTCATCTTCATTCATCTTCATCTTCATCTTAATTCATCTTCACTCATCTTCATCTTCATTCATCTTTTTCTTCATTCAACTTCATCTTCATTCTTCTTCATTTTCCATTCATCTTCATCTTCATTCATCTTCATCTTCATTCATCTCCATTCATCTACATCTTCATTCTTCTTCATCTTCATTCATCTTCATCTTCATCTTCAACTTCATTCATCTTCCTTCATCTTCATCTTCATTCATATTCATCTTCATTCATCTCCATCTTCAGCTTCATTCATCTTCCTTTTCAATCATCTTCATCTTCGTTCATCTCATCGTCATTATCTTCATTCATCTTCATCTTCTTTCATCTTTCATCTTCACTTTTCTTCATTCATCTTCATCTTCATTCATCTTTATCTTCATCTTCATTCATGTTCATCTTCAAATTTCATTCATCTTCATCTTCATTCATCTTCATCTTCATTCATCTTCATCTTCATTCATCTTTATCTTCATTCATCTTCAGCTTCATTCATCTTCATTTTCATTTTCATTCATCTTCATCTTCATCTTCATTCTTCTACATCTTCATTAATCTTCATCTTCTTTCATCTTCAACTTCATTCATCTTCATTCATCTTCATCTTCATTCATCTTCATCTTCATTTATCTTCATTCATCTTCATCTTCATTCATCTTCATCTTTATCTTCATTCATGTTCCTCTTCAACTTCATTCTTCTTCATCTTCATTCATCTTCATCTTCATTCATCTTCATCCTCATTCATCTTCATCTTCATCTTCATTCATCTTCATCTTCATTCATTTTCCTTCACCTTAATCTTCATCTTCATTCATCTTCATGTATCTTCATTCATCTTCATCATTTATCTTCAGTCATCTTCATCTTCGTTCATCTTCATATTCATTTTCTTTCATCTTCATTCATCTTCATATCTTTCATCTACATTCATCTTCGCCTTCATCTTCATTCATCTTCATCTTCATTCATCTTCATTTTCATTTTCATTCAACCTTCATCTTCATTCATCTACATTCATCTTCATCTTCATCTTCAATCATCTTCATCTTCATTCATCCTTATTCATCTTCATTCATCTTCATCTTCATCTTAATTCATCTTCATTCATCTTCATCTGCATCTTCATTCATCTTCATTTTCATCGTCATTCATCTTCATCTTCACTCATCTTCATCTTCATTCATCTTTATCTTCTTTCAACTTCATCTTCATTCTTCTTCATTTTCCATTCATATTCATCTTCATTCATCGTCCTTCATCTTCATTCATATTCATCTTCATTCATCTTCATCTTCAGCTTCATTCATCTGCATTTTCAATCATCTTCATCTTCGTTCATCTTCATCGTCATTCATCTTCATCTACATTCATCTTCATCTTCATTCATCTTCATCTTCATTTATCTTCATTCATCTTCATCTTCATTCACCTTCATCTTCATTTATTTTCATTCATCTTCATCTTCATCTTTATCTTTATTCATGTTCATCTTCAACTTCATTCATTTTCATCTTCATCTTCATTCATCTTCATCCTCATTCATCTTCATCTTCATTCATCTTCATCTTCATACATCTTCCTTCACCTTAATCTTCATCTTCATTCTTCTTCATTCATCTTTATCTGCATCTTCATTTATCTTCATTCATCTTCATCTTCGTTCATCTTCATATTCATTTCATTCATCTTCATAATCATCTTCATTCATCTTCATATTCTTTCATCTTCATTCATCTTCATCTTCAACTTCATTCATCTTCATCTTCATTCATCTTCATATTCATTTTCTTTCATCTTCATTCATCTTCATAATCATCTTCATTCATCTTCATATTCTTTCATCTTCATTCATCTTCGTCTTCATCTTCATTCATCTTCATCTTCATTCATCTTCATTTTCATCTTCATTCACCTTCATCTTCATTCATCTACATTCATCTTCATCTTCATCTTCAATCATCTTCATCTTCATTCATCCTTATTCATCTTCATTCATCTTCATCTTCATCTTAATTCATCTTCATTCATCTTCATCTGCATCTTCATTCATCTTCATTTTCATGGTCATTCATCTTCATCTTCACTCATCTTCATCTTCATTCATCTTTATCTTCTTTCAACTTCATCTTCATTCTTCATTTTCCATTCATCTTCATCTTCATTCATCGTCCTTCATCTTCATTCATATTCATCTTCATTCATCTTCATCTTTAGATTCATTCATCTTCATTTTCAATAATCTTCATCTTCGTTCATCTCATCGTCATTCATCTTCATCTTCATTCATCTTCATCTTCATTCATCTTCATCTTCATTGATCTTCATCTTTATTTATCTTCATTCATCTTTATCTTCATTCATCTTCATCTTCATTTATCTTCATTCATCTTCATCTTCATTCATCTTCATCTTCATCTTTATTCATGTCATCTTCAACTTCATTCCATTTCATCTTCATCTTCATTCATCTTCATCTTCATTCATCTTCATCCTCATTCATCTTCATCTTCATCTTCATTCATCTTCATCTTCATTCATCTTCCTTCACCTTAATCTTCATCTTCATTCATCTTCATTCTTCTTCATTCATCTTCATCTTCATCTTCATTTATCTTCATCTTCATTCATCTTCATATTCGTTTTCATTCATCTTCATAATCATCTTCATTCATCTTCATATTCTTTCATCTTCATTTCATCTTCATCTTCATCTTCATTCATCTTCATCTTCATTAATCTTCATTTCATCTTAATTCACCTTCATCTTCATTCATCTACATTCATCTTCATTTTCATCTTCAATCATCTTCATCTTCATTCATCTTCATTCATCTTCATCTTTATCTTCATTCATCTTCATTTTCAATCATCTTCATATATCTTCATCTTCATTCAACTTCATCTTCATTCATCTTCATCCTCATTTATCTTCATCTACATCTTCATTCATCTTCATCTTCATTCATCTTCCTTCACCTTAATCTTCATATTCTTTCATCTTCATTCATCTTCATTCATCTTCATCTTCATATTCATTTATCTTCAGTCATCTTCATCTTCATTCATCTTCATATTCATTTTCATTCATCTTCATTCATCTTCATAATCATCTTCATTCATCTTCATATTCTTTCATCTTGATTCATCTTCATCTTCATCTTCATTCATCTTCATTTTCATCTTCATTCACCTACATTCATCTTCATCTTCAATCATCTTCATCTTCATTCATCCTTATTCATCTTCATTCATCTTCATCTTCATCTTAATTCATCTTCATTCATCTTCATCTTCATTCATCTTCATTTTCATCGTCATTCATCTTCATCTTTACTCATCTTCATCTTCATTCATCTTTATCTTCATTCAACTTCATCTTCATTCTTCTTCATTTTCCATTCATCTTCATCTTCATTCATCTTCATCTTCATTCATCTCCATTCATCTACATCTTCATTCTTCTTCATCTTCATTCATCTTCATCTTCATCTTCAACTTCATTCATCTTCCTTCATCTTCATCTTCATTCATATTCATCTTCATTCATCTCCATCTTCAGCTTCATTCATCTTCCTTTTCAATCATCTTCATCTTCTTTCATCTTCATCGTCATACATCTTCATCTTCACTTATCTTCATTAATCTTCATCTTCATTCATCTTTATCTTCATCTTCATTCATGGTCATCTTCAAATTCATTCATCTTCATCTTCATTCATCTTCATCTTCATTCATCTTCATCTTCATTCACCTTTATCTTCATTCATCTTCAGCTTCATTCATCTTCATTTTCATTCATCTTCATCTTCGTTCATCTTCATCGTCATTCATCTTCATCTTCATTCATCTTCATCTTCATTCTTCTACATCTTCATTCATCTTCATCTTCTTTCATCTTCAACTTCATTCATCTTCATCTTCATTCATCTTCATCTTCATTTATCTTCATTCATCTTCATCTTCATTCATCTTTATCTTCATTCATGTTACTCTGCAACTTCATTCATCTTCATCTTCATTCATCTTCATCTTCATTCATCTTCATCCTCATTCATCTTCATCTTCATCTTCATTCATCTTCATCTTCATTCATTTTCCTTCACCTTAATCTTCATCTTCATTCATATTCATGCCATCTTCATTCATCTTCATTTTCCTTTATCTTCAGTCATCTTCATCTTCATTCATCTTCATATTCATTTCTTTCATCTTCATTCATCTTCATCTTCATTCATTTTTCTTCACCTTAATCTTCATATTCATTCATCTTCATTCATCTTCATCTTCATCTTCATTTATCTTCATTCATCTTCATCAATATTTATCTACATATTCATTTTCATTCATCTTCATTCATCTTCATAATCATCTTCATATTCTTTCACCTTCATTCATCTTCATCTTCATTTTCATTCATCTTCATATTCAATCATCTTCATTTTCATCTTCATTCACCTTAATCTTCATTGATCTACATTCATCTTCATCTTCAATCATCTTCATCTTCATTCATCTTCATTCATCTACATCTTCATTCATCTTCATCTTCAGCTTCAATTCATCTTCATTTCATCATCTTCATCTTCGTTCATCTTCATCGTCACTCATCTTCATCTTCATTCATCTTCATCTTCATTCATCTTCATCTTCATTTATCTTCATTCATCTTCATCTTCATTCATCATCATCTTCATTAATGTTCATCTTCAACTTCATTCATCTTCATCTTCATTCATCTTCATCCTCATTCATCTTCATATATCTTCATCTTCATATTCATTCATCTTCATATTCATTCTTCTTCATCTTCATCTTAATTCATCTTCAACTTCATTCATCTTCATTCATCTTCATCTTCATTCATCTTTTATCTTCATCTTCATTAATCTTCATTCATCTTCATCTTCATCTTTATTCATCTTCATCTTCATTCATCCTTTATCTTCATTCATCTCATTTTCATTCACCTTCATCTTCGTTCATCTTCATTAATCTTCATCTTCATTCTTCTACATCTTCATTCATCTCATCTTCATCTTCAATCATCTTCATCTTCATTCATGCCTTCTTCATCTTCATTCCATCTTCATCTTCATCTTAATTCATCTTCACTCATCTTCATCTTCATTCATCTTTTTCTTCATTCAACTTCATCTTCATTCTTCTTTCATTTTCCATTCATCTTCATCTTCATTCATCTTCATCTTCATTCATCTCCATTCATCTACATCTTCATTCTTCTTCATCTTCATTCATCTTCAACTTCATTCATCTTCCTTCATCTTCATCTTCATTCATATTCATCTTCATTCATCTCTATCTTCAGCCTCATTCATCTTCCTTTTCAATCATCTTCATCTTTGTTCATCTTCATCGTCATTCATCTTCATCTTCATTCATCTTTATCTTCATCTTCATTCATGTTCATCTTCAAATTCATTCATCTTCATCTTCATTCATCTTCATCTTCATTCATCTTCATCTTCATTCATCTTCAGCTTCATTCATCTTCATTTTCATTCATCTTCGTTCATCTTCATCGTCATTCATCTTCATCTTCATTCATCTTCATTCATCTTCATCTCATTCATTCTTCTACATCTTCATTCATCTTCATCTTCTTTCATCTTCAACTTCATTCATCTTCATTCATCTTCATCTTCATTCATCTTCATCTTCATTTATCTTCATTCATTTTCATCTTCATTCATCTTCATCTTTATCTTCATTCATGTTACTCTTCAACTTCATTCATCTTCATCTTCATTCATCTTCATCTTCATTCATCTTCATCCTCATTCATCTTCATCTTCATCGTCATCTTCATTCATCTTCATCTTCATTCATTTTCCTTCACCTTAATCTTCATCTTCATTCATCTTCATGCATCTTCATTCATCTTCATCTTCTTTATCTTCAGTCATCTTCATCTTCATTCATCTTCATATTCATTTTCTTTCATCTTCATTCATCTTCATCTTCATTCATTTTTCTTCACCTTAATCTTCATATTCATTCATCTTCATTCATCTTCATCTTCATCTTCATTTATCTTCATTCATCTTCATCTATATTCATCTACATATTCATTTCCATTCATCTTCATTCATCTTCATAATCATCTTCATATTCTTTCACCGTCACTCATCTTCATCTTCGTTTTCATTAGTCTTCATCTTCATTCATCTTCATCTTCATTCATCTTCATTTTCATTTTCCTTCACCTTCATCTTCATTCATCTACATTCATCTTCATCTTCATCTTCAATCATCTTCATCTTCATTCATCCTTATTCATCTTCATTCATCTTCATCTTCATCTTAATTCATCTTCACTCATCTTCATCTTCATTCATCTTTTTCTTCATTCAACTTCATCTTCATTCTTCTTCATTTTCATTCATCTTCTTCTTCATTCATCTTCATCTTCATTCATCTCCATTCATCTACATCTTCATTCTTCTTCATCTTCATTCATCTTCATCTTCATCTTCAACTTCATTCATCTTCCTTCATCTTCATCTTCATTCATATTCATCTCATTCATCTCCATCTTCAGCCTCATTCATCTTCCTTTTCAATAATCTTCATCTTCGTTCATCTTCATCGTCATTCATCTTCATCTTCATTCATCTTCATCTTCATACATCTTCATCTTCACTTTATCTTCATTAATCTTCATCTTCATTCATCTTTATCTCATCTTCATTCATGTTCATCTTCAAATTCATTCATCTTCATCTTCATTCATCTTCATCTTCATTCATCTTCATCTTCATTCATCTTCCAGCTTCATTCATCTTCATTTTCATTCATCTTCGTTCATCTTCATCGTCATTCATCTTCATCTTCATTCATCTTCATTCATATTCATCTTCATCTTCATTCTTCTACATCTTCATTCATCTTCATCTTCTTTCATCTTCATCTTCATTCATCTTCATCTTCATTTATCTTCATTCATCTTCATCTTCATTTATCTTCATTCATCTTCATCTTCATTCACTTCACTTATCTTCATTCATGTTACTCTTCACTTCATTCATCTTCATCTCATTCATCTTCATCTTCATTCATCTTCATCCTCATTCAGCTTCATCTTCATCTTCATTCATCTTCATGCATCTTCATTCATCTTCATCTTCCTTTATCTTCAGTCATCTTCATCTTCATTCATCTTCATATTCATTTTCTTTCATCTTCATTCATCTTCATCTTCATTCATTTTTCCTTCAATTCATCTTCATCTTCATCTTCATTTATCTTCATTCATCTTCATCTATATTCATCTACATATTCATTTTCATTCATCTTCATTCATCTTCATAATCATCTTCATATTCTTTCACCTTCATTCATCTTCATCTTCATTTTCATTCATCTTCATCTTCATTCATCTTCATTTTCATCTTCATTCACCTTAATCTTCATTGATCTACATTCATCTTCATCTTCAATCATCTTCATCTTCATTCATCTTCATTCATCTACATCTTCATTCTTCTTCATCTTCATTCATCTTCATTCATCTTCAACTTCATTCATCGTACTTCATCTTCATCATCATTCATATTCATCTTCATTCATCTTCATCTTCAGCTTCATTCATCTTCATTTTCAATCATCTTCATCTTCGTTCATCTTCATCGTCACTCATCTTCATCTTCATTCATCTTCATTTTCATTCATCTTCATCTTCATTTATCTTCATTCATCTTCATCTTCATTCATCTTCATCTTTATTAATGTTCATCTTCAACTTCATTCATCATCATCTTCATTCATCTTCATCTTCATTCATCTTCATCCTCATTCATCTTCATATATCTTCATCTTCATCTTCATTCATCTTCATATTCATTCTTCTTCATCTTCATCTTAATTCATCTTCAACTTCATTCATCTTCATTCATCTTCATCTTCATTCATCTTTATCTTCATCTTCATTAATCTTCATTCATCTTCATCTTCATCTTTATTCATCTTCATCTTCATTCATCTTTATCTTCATTCATCTTCAGCTTCATTCATCTTCATTTTCATTCACCCTTCATCTTCGTTCATCTTCATTCATCTTCATCTTCATCTTCATTCTTCTACATCTTCATTCATCTTCATCTTCATTCATCTTCAAATTCATTCATCCTCATTCATCTTCATCTTCATTCATCTTCATCTTCATTTATCTTCATTCATCTTCCTCTTCATTCATCTTCATCTTTATCTTCATTCATGTTCCTCTTCAACTTCATTCATCTTCATCTTCATTCATCTTCATCTTCATTCAACTTCATCTTCATTCATCTTCATATTCATTTTCTTTCATCTTCATTCATCTTCATCTTCATTCATTTTTCTTCACCTTAATCTTCATATTCATTCATCTTCATTCATCTTCATCTTCATCTTCATTTATCTTCATTCATCTTCATCTATATTCATCTACATATTCATTTTCATTCATCTTCATTCATCTTCATAATCATCTTCATATTCTTTCACCTTCATTCATCTTCATCTTCATTTTCATTCATCTTCATCTTCATTCATCTTCATTTTCATCTTCATTCACCTTAATCTTCATTGATCTACATTCATCTTCATCTTCAATCATCTTCATCTTCATTCATCTTCATTCATCTACATCTTCATTCTTCTTCATCTTCATTCATCTTCATTCATCTTCAACTTCATTCATCGTCCTTCATCTTCATCATCATTCATATTCATCTTCATTCATCTTCATCTTCAGCTTCATTCATCTTCATTTTCAATCATCTTCATCTTCGTGTCATCTTCATCGTCACTCATCTTCATCTTCATTCATC
>NW_027366910.1:0-64453 GCF_046119375.1 Phyllobates terribilis
ATACTACACTTGTTTGCTGTATATATGATGCGCCCCCTGGGCCGTGGGGATATCCGGAGCCGGGCCTTATAGATGCTGGGGGTTGTAGTCACCGTGGCGGTGACTCGGTCCATGACCCAGGGCGGTCAAACCAGGGTAGCCTATGTGCACTAATATCAATGTCCGACTACGCCACCTGTGGATTGCGGTTGTTATAGCAGTAGATGAGGTACCTCAAGTTTAAAGGCCCCATCTATGCTATATAAGTCTGACAGTTACTTTAGGTCAAAACAACAGCTAAATGTTCCTTCCTTGTATCAATAGAGACTAACGTGTCCTTGCTAGTCATCAGAATGTATCTGATTAAATGTGTCTAATTAAATGTGTCCGATTAGATGTTTCAACACAAGCATAGACATCACGAGAACAGAAACCAGTCTTTGTGTGCTAAATTGTATAATCGGATCATATATGGTAAATCAATTTCCTGCCTTCAGGGTGTATATAAACCCTATGCTTTGTAATAAAGTTAGAGCTTGTTTGACACATACATCGTGTCCTGTGTCTCATTCTCTCCGATATCGTAATCCAAGGATAGAAGACCCAGAAAGCAGTGACGTCACAGTTATTTGTAACCTCCGCTGCGGAGCAGTCCGCTGAAGCTGGTGGTATGTGCAGCAAGGTGATGTGACTCCCCACAGGTGGAGTGTAGCTTCAGGGCAGCGTGAGTGGATGATGGTGCAATGTGTCGCGGTGCAAGAATGATCACAGAGTCCAGATGACGCAGTCCCAGATCCTTTACTCACGGTTTAAACAGTTCCGCTTACAGGGCCAGTGTAAGAGCCCACGGCGTCCTGTGCTCACGCAGTGTGGGGCCCGGTCGACCCTCAGGTAACTCCGGAGTATTTTTCAGGATCTCCTTCTGTGTGTCCTTACTGGCCTCTCTCCTTGTACCTCACACCTAGCGGCATCTCTGTCCAGTGTCCTCGGGCCTTGGCGGGCAACGTGTGTTCCGTCCCCTGGCCCTATGCGGCTACTTTCCTAGTGGCTGGTGTGGACGGCCTGCTGTACTTGAAGTGATGCCGCCTCCGGTTCCCAGTTGAGTCCTGTAGTCTCTGCTGGCTGGGGGACCCGGTTCCCCTTCTTGGCCTGACCCCCCTACCTCCTGGCAGCGGCGGGCGTACGGGTGGCTTGCTGCACGGCCCGTACCCCTGGGGTCCCTTCTCTCCTCGTCCTGGAGCCTCTCCCCCTCCCCTTGTCTCTCCCTTCTCCTTCAGGCTCAGGCCTCCTGACTTGGCCCGCCTGTGGAGCAGAGCTCATGCAGAGCCCCTGCTCCTGTCACTTTCACTCTCCACCACTAACTGACTTTTCTCTGACCTAAGATGGTTCCCTGTTTTTATACCTCCTACTCAGTGCTCCCAGGATCTACGTTCTCCACCCATCCACTACATAGTTCCCCCTCTCTAAGTGGTTCCTCCCCACTCCAGCCAGGGAAAAGGGACACTTGTGCTCTCACGTAGGAGCATTATCGCCCTGTCCCCCGGAAATGTGGTGTAGTTGATGTAGTGTTAGGGTCCTGAGCCATACTCCTTCCTTACCTGAGAGTGAGGTACCAGACCTCTGGGTGAGATGCAATACCTCTGTGGCGACCGAACCCTCAGGGGCGCCACATATATACTACTCTTGCTTGCTGTATATATACTACACGTGCTTGCTGTATATATACTACACTTGCTTGCGGTATATATACTACACTTGATTGCTGTATATATACTACACTTGCTTTCTGGGTATATATACTACACTTGCTTGCGGTATATATACTACACTTGCTTGCTGTATATATACTACAGTTGCTTGCTGTATATATATTACACTTGCTTGCTGTATATATACTACACGTGCTTGCTGTATATATACTACACATGCTTGCTGTATATATACTACACTTGCTTGCGGTATATATACTACACTTGATTGCTGTATATATACTACACTTGCTTTCTGTGTATATATACTACACTTTCTTGCGGTATATATACTACACGTGCTTGCTGTATATATACTACACTTGCTTGCTGTATATATACTACACTTGCTTGCTGTATATATACTACACTTGCTTGCTGTATATCTATTACACGAGCTTCCTGTATATATACTACACTTGCTTGCTGTGCATATATACTACACGTGCTTGCTGTATATATACTACACTTGCTTGCTGTATATATACTACACGTGCTTGCTGTATATATACTACACGTGCTTGCTGTATATATGCTACACTTGCTTGCTGTATATATACTATACGTGCTTGCTGTATATATACTACATGGGCTTGCTGTATATACAGTATACACACTATATGTGCTTGATTCCTATATACTACACTTGCTTTCAAAAAAGTGTGAAACAACTGAAAATATGTCTTTTATTCTAGGTTCTTCAAAGTAGCCACCTTTTGCTTTGATGACTGCTTTGCACACTCTTGGCATTCTCTTGATGAGCTTCAAGAGGTAGTCACAGGAAATGGTCTTCACTTCACAGGTGTGCCCTGTCAGGTTTAATAAGTGGGATTTCTTGCCTTATAAATGGACTTGGGACCATCAGTTGTGTTGTGTAGAAGTCAGTTGGATACACAGCTGATAGTCCTACTGAATAGACTGTTAGAATTTGTATTATGGCAAGAAAAAAGCAGCTAAGTAAAGAAAAACGAGTGGCCATCATTACTTTAAGAAATGAAGGCCAGTCAGTCCGAAAAATTGGGCAAACTTTGAAAGGACAGGCCAGAGTACAGCCGCGCCCTCCCCGCAGGCTTGGATGCAGGCCAGGGTTGGATATTAATTGGGAGGGGTTTAACAGGGGGGGTTTTAAGTGCCAGGGAGGGGAGGGGCGTCACATTTTCCCGCTTACAAGGGTTGTGAGTTGTCTCCCCCACATCGTGCTGCGTACCTCATGGCGTCCACGGCGCAGCTTTTTGAATCGCTGTGGGCGGCTGCAGAGTCGCACCCGGTGGGCTGGCTGGAAGAGCAGGTAGCGGCGATCGTCGGAAGGGGAGCGGGGACGGTGGCTGTGTCAGCACAGCCTGAGCGGCATTCCCGTCGGGCGTGGACTCCTGCCAGGCTGTCGCCTGATTTAGCTCCCCGGACACAGTGAAGGCGCAGGAGCCCCTCCGGGGACCCTCCAGGCCGGGTGCCGGTCAGGAAGCGCAGCAGCAGGCCCCGGTCTGGGAGGAATCCACTTGCCAGCGCGTGTCACGCGGCGGTTAGTAGGCCGCAGCCCACGTTCGGACAGGGGCCTACGCGCACCAGTCCTCTCAGCACCAGTGACGTCACAGGGGGTCGCCTCGGAGATGCTCCGGTCGGGCGGCCCGCCTCCTCAGACACAGTAGACAGCAGGATCATCCACGATGGGCAGCAATCGGGCGGTGATAACAGGCAAATGTTGTTACCGGCCCTTACAGATGGTCCTTGGGCAGCGTCAAATTCGGGACCGGATTCCAATACACAGACCTTCCGGGCAGGGGGCAGGGCGGGCAGGGGGTCGGGTGATATTACTATGTCCCCACATACACAACCCTTTGGTCCTTCTTCAACTCCAGTGCATGTCAGTAACTTTCGGCCTTACAGGGCTGCGTCGGCGGGATCCAGTTCTTCAGCGGTGCTCGGGCCTCAAGAGATAGAGGGTCCAACGGGAGGTGTCGGAAGTCGGGATGGAAGGCTGGAGTCGGGAATATCGGCTGGGGGGACCACAGCTCCTCCGCAGCCCGGTGAGTTGGGTTCTATGTCTTGTTCGTTATCCCAGAATTTTTTATCCCCAGGTTTAAGAGCTAATCGGGGGTCAGTGGCTGGGGGTACAAGTCAGGAACAGGTTGGTGAGAGCATGAGTGAGGTTTTAGCAAATGTGAGGGAGTTATTGTTGCGTTTGGAAAGGGGTAGTAGTGCAGTTTTGGGCCATTTGGCCGCATGGGTGAGCCTGCAATGGGGCGGGTTGAACAGTATAGTTAATAGACTTGGGGGTGCGAGCCAATTGCCCGAGCCCGTTTCTGTGTCAGTACAGACAGAAAAAGAAAAAGAGTGTAGAATTCATTTGGATGATAGGTCTTACGGTGAGATTTACGTGTGTTTTGAGGGTCCGTTAGGTGCACACCTCAAGAAAGAGGTAAGGGAAAAAATTTGGAAAGATGAGCACGTCGAAATTTTTTCTCTTCTGCCTCTGGTTAAATTTAACCTGGAAAAAAGTAAGAAGGATGATAGTAAGAAGGAGGAGGAGGAAAAGAAAAGGTGGCGCTTAATCCCGCAGACTTTTACTAATTGGCTGCATGCATTCGCCATTTTGGCGTGCGTAATAGGGGAGAAAGCACTGGAGAATTGCTCTCCCTTGTTTTGCTATATGGATGCTATTGGGGCGGCCCACAGAACTTATGGGGGACAAGCATGGCTTCGTTATGACGAGCAGTTTCGTCAGAGGAAAGCTATTCGTCCTGCCATAAGATGGGATCAGAAGGACATTGGCCTTTGGTTACGGGTGATGGCTTCTTCTAGATTAGGGCATTCCTTTCATGGAGGGGCCGGTTTTGCCGGCCATTCCGGTGGTCAATCAAGTACGCAGGGGAGAGGAGGCACCTCAGGGCAATCGGGAACGCAGAAACCGGGCTTATGCTGGCAGTTCAACGACGGCCAGTGTAAATTTGGGGCCAACTGCAGCTTCAAGCATCTTTGCTCGCACTGCAGTAGATCATCACACGGTGCTGCCAGATGTTTCAAAAAGAAGGCTAAGCCAGGGGCCAACAATTCTCAAGGGGGAGACACCGGTGAAACTAACCGCGATACTCCCTTATCTAAATAGGTTTCCTGATAGGGAAAAAGCTGTAGTGTTAGTATCAGGTTTTGCTGACGGTTTTAAAATTCCTCCACCTCCATTCGAGATTCCCCGGGTGTTGAAAAATCTTAGATCAGCAGATCAATATGCGGAGGTGGTTTCTGCTAAGTTACAAAAGGAGGTAGCTTTGGGGCGTATGGCCGGTCCGTTTGCCAATCCGCCTTTTTTGAATTTGGTTGTATCGCCATTGGGGGTAGTGCCCAAAAAGGAACCTAATAAGTTTAGGCTCATTCACCATCTTTCTTATCCGCGGGGAAAGTCAGTGAATGATGGGATTGATCCGGAACTATGTTCCGTGGTTTATACATCATTTGATGAGGCGGCTCGGTGGGTCAGACAGTGTGGTAAAGGGGCATTGCTGGCTAAGACGGATGTGGAAACAGCGTTTCGGTTGTTGCCCGTTCATCCTGAAAGTGTTAGGTTGTTGGGTTGTTACTGGGAGGGCGAGTTTTTTGTGGATAGATGTTTGCCCATGGGATGTTCGTTATCTTGCTCCTTGTTTGAGGCTCTCAGCACATTTTTGGAATGGGTCGTTCAGGATGTGACAGGGCTCGAATCCATTATACATTATCTGGATGTTTTGACAGAGAAACAGCTGTGATTAGGTGGTTGGGCTTTAGAGGCATGAGTCGGTGCAGAGTGCTGCAGGAGGTACATCACAGTGCGCGTTTGGATAGGTCACCTGACATTGTGGTGTTGCACGCGGGGGGGGGGGGGACACCTAGGTTCACGCCCTTTAAGAGAGTTGATAAGGGATGTTAAACATGATTTGTTGCGTTTGTGGGTGTCATTTCCAGGCTTGTTTATTGTTTGGTCGGAGATTGTTCCTAGAAGATGTTGGCGGAGGGCTAGGTCAGTGGAGAAGATCAATAAAGCCAGGATTAAAGTTAATAGGGCAGTCTCTAGTTTTGTTACTAGGAATGGGGGGATTGCTGTACGGCACTTTGAGTTAGAGAAAGGAGAGGGTGAATTTTGGTTGGCGGATGGGGTGCATTTGAATGGAGTAGGTATTGATATGTGGGCTTTGGTGTTACAAGAGGGCATTGAGAGGGCCATAGCTTTTCGTTCGGGGGGGGTCTCGGGCATTTGAGATATTCAAAGTGCCCTCGTTGTGGCGGTTGGGGGTCCTTGAAGTTGGTTTTAAATTGATATAAGGGGTCCATTTGGGTATGGATTCCTTAATTGGAAAATGTTGATTGCTGATCTGGTTTTGGGGGTCTCACGGCAGGCAATGTCGGAGCCCGGGATGTGGAAGTAATTATTGGACCCATGTTGGGTTGTGGTGCTCTCGAGCCAGTGGGTATCGGCTGGGGGCAAGTTGGTGTTAATTGTTGGTTTATGTTAATCACCAGATCTTTGGAGCTTCAAGGACCCTCCTACCATTGTGTGTTAATTAATTACTTATCTATGTAATTTTGTTAAATAAAGGCTGCTGTGGCCAGTTTTTCACAAAGTATATGGTGTTTTGGTCTTATTTTAGTTAAGTAAAGGAATTTCACGGGAAGATGGGTATTAATATCGGATGGTTTGGTTAAACGGACTATCGACAATAGCAGTGTCATGCTCAATGCACGAATGTAGCCTTATTATGTATAGCACAGTCAGGCTTGGACTGGCCCACAGGAGAACAGGAGAATCCTCCGGTAGGCCCTTGTGCAAGAGTGCAGTGTCGGCGTCAGCACCTGGTGCACCCCAGCAAATGCCGGGGCCCTGAGCAGGCGGGGGGGCCACTCGCTGTCGGGCACCCCACTGCGCTATGGGACCCGTGAGCGGAGGAGAGCGGTGTCAGAGCCCGCTCCCCCTCGCTTGCTCAGGGCCCCGGCAGCCGGTGGCACAATACTTACCTCTTCCCGGGCCTCTGCAGGAGCTCCCGTCTCTTCTGCGTCGTCTGACTGTGATGTCTCAGGTCAGAGGGCGTGGTGACCGCTTTTCACCGCTCTCTCTCCTGAGCCGTCACAGCGCAGAGCAGGTGAGGGGTCTGGAGCAGCGGCTGCAGGTGAGAAGTGAGGTGAGTATTTGATTTTTTTTTTAATGTATGGAGGCATGAGGCATTATAAGGCAGGGGGGAGTGACATCCTGCATGGGGCATTAAAAGGGGGGGTGTGACATCCTGCATGGGGCATTAAAAGGGGGGGAGTGACATACTGCATGGGGCATTATAAGGGAGGGGGGGTGACATCCTGCATGGGGCATTAAAAGGGGGGGAGTGACATACTGCATGGGGCATTATAAGGGAGGGGGGGTGATATCCTGCATGTGGCATTAAAGGGGGGAAGTGACATCCTGCATGGGGCATTATAAGGGGGGGGAGTAATATCCTGCATGGGGAATTGTAAGGGAGGGTGTGTGTGACATCCTGCATGGGGCATTATATGGGGGGGAGTGACATCCTGCATGGGGCATTATAAGGGGCGGGGGTGTGACATCCTGCATGGGGAATTGTAAGGGAGGGTGTGTGTGACATCCTGCATGGGGCATTATATGGGGGGGGAGTGACATCCTGCATGGGGCATTATAAGGGGTGGGGGTGTGACATCCTGCATGGGGCATTATAAGGGGGGGTGACATAATGCATAGGGCATTATAAGGGGGGCGACATCCTGCATGGGGCATTATAAGGGTGGGTGACATCCTGCATGGGGCATTATAAGGGGGGAACAGCCTGCATGGGGCATTATAAGGGGGGAACAGCCTGCATGGGGCATTATGTGGGGGGAACAGCCTGCATGGGGCATTATGTGGTGGGAACAGCCTGCATGGAGCGTTATATGGGGGTCAGTATTCTGTATGGAGCGTTATATGGGCCCAGTATCCTGTATGGAGCATTTTATGGGGGTCAGTATTCTGTATGGAGCGTTATATGGGGCCAGTATCCTGTATGGAGCATTTTATGGGGGTCAGTATTCTGTATGGAGCGTTATATGGGGCCAGTATCCTGTATGGAGCATTTTATGGGGGCCAGTATTCTGTATGGAGCGATTTGCTGGTTTCTGAGCTATTGTGGAATTTACAATAGATATCACTCATGTAATGTAAGAAGTGAAATCTTCGGCATTGTACTATATATATATTTCTCTGCGGTATCTGTGCATCATGAATCATGATATATGTTAAAGGGGCCACTGAGACTCTTTCGCCCGGGGCCCAGAAAAACCTGGGGCCGGCCCTGCAAGAGTGTCCACCACCCTCTTATATGAGCAGCACTTGGCACAATATAATTGACTCACTATGTACAGACAAAGGCAGAATCTTATTCATTTACCAATCTACCCCGTTCATTGTTATATATATTGGTAATTGAGAATAACGTCATATTTGCATGAAGCTGAAACGTGGGGCCCTGGAGTTGGATAGTGGGGGCCACTTGGCACCGCAGTCAGACACTGCTTGTGTCTCTTGTATTCGGCGGCTCTGTGTCCGGTCTTCAGTCTTCGATCAGGTAGTTTGTTGTGTAGGACATATACTATTTTAGTGTCCTGCCCCCATCACAGAGATCGACCCCCATAACACTTGTAATGTAATTTGGGACAGGAGCTGACATTATGATACCTCAATCGGTGGAGATAGATGTGGTCTGCTGTCTGTAAATGGTGCCCCCATAATTCCTGGTTCTACTTCAGGAATATTGAGGGTAGTAATGGTCACTTCCATCATTGTAACTGTGTAAAAAAAAAAGTCAAGACAAAAAAACTCACATGACACTTTTATTTTCTTTCTTTTTATTTTTTATTGGAACAGCAATAAGCAACATTGTAATAAAAATATTACTGGCCCTTTAAGAAATTAAACCCTGATCACAATGACTCTCAGGTCAGGCTCCATAGAGACCACAGACCTGGATGTGGTCATTGAGGACCCACTGAGAGCCACTGGACCCAGAGATCCAGAGGAAGGCGAAGAAACCCCCCGGAGAGCTCTGCCTCAGGGGGGAAAAAAATTCCTTCCTGACCCCAGTGGTGGCGATCGGATATTTCCCTGGATCACGTCTGTCCTGCTGCATATTGCTGTATATCTACATGTATTATAAACTCAGGCAAAGGAAGAGACAAATACACCCTGCTCAAGAGGAGCTTACAATCTAATATACAGGCTGCTCCTGAGGGCATACAGAATAATGTACACCCTGTCCTAGGAGCTTACAATCTAATATACAATATACAGGCTGCTCCTGAGGGCATGCAGAATAATGTACACCCTGTCCTAGGAGCTTACAATCTAATATATCATACACAAGCTGCTCCTGAGGGCATGCATAATAATGTAGACCCTGTCCTAGGAGCTTACAATCTAATATACAGTATACAGACTGCTCCTGAGGGCATGCAGAATAATCTACACCCTGTCCTAGGAGCTTACAGCCTAATATACAGTATACAGACTGCTCCTGAGGGCATGCAGAATAATGCACACCCTGTCCTAGGAGCTTACAATCTAATATATCATACACAGGCTGCTCCTGAGGGCATGCATAATAATCTACACCCTGTCCTAGGAGCTTACAATCTAATATACAGTATACAGACTGCTCCTGAGGGCATGCAGAATAATGCACACCCTGTCCTAGGAGCTTACAATCTAATATACAGTATACAGACTGCTCCTGAGGGCATGCAGAGTAATGTACACCCTGTCCTAGGAGCTTACAATCTATTATAATGTGGGGTGCACGCACGTGTCCTCTTCAGCAAAGTGTCCTGTTCGACAAGTGTCTGACAGTCATTTCAATGGCAACCGACTAAAGCCCCCGTCTCACATAGCGAGATCGCTAGCGAGATCGCTGCTGAGTCAAGGTTTTGGTGACGCAACAGCGACCTCACCAGCGATGTCGCTATGTGTGACACTTTGCAGCGATCAGGCCCCTGCTGTGAAGTCGCTGATCGCTGCAGAATGTCCTGGACCTTTTTTTGGTCGTTGCCCTCCCGCTGGTCAGCGCACATCGCTGTGTGTGACAAGCAGAAGCAGCGATCAGGCTGGTAACCATGATAAACAGCGGGTTACTAGGGGCGCACGCGCACTTAGTAACCCGCTGTTTATCATGGTTACCACTCTGCTACAGTGAGCTGTAACCTCCCTCTCACCATAGCAGAGTGGTAACCATGATAAACAGCGGGTTACTATGTGCTCGTGTGCCCTTAGTAACCCGCTGATTATCATGGTTACCAGCCTGCTCCTGCTTCAGCAGGCTGGTAACCAGGAGCAGGACATAGTGGAAAGATTCTTTCCACGATGTTGCTGCTCCCCTGATCGTTGGTGAGCCTGCCTGTTTGACAGCTCACCAGCGACCACATAGCGAAACTGCAACAGGTCGTATCGTTGTCGGGATCGCTGCAGCGTCGCAAAGTGTGACGGGGCCTTAACGTCCATCCATCTCTTCTATCTTCACACAGGTATAACATCTCTGTTTGCTGTATCTATGTCATCTGCTGAACTCTCATCTTGAAACAATTTCTATGGTATAACATCTCTGCTTGCTGTATGTATGTCATCTGCTGAACTCTCATCTTGAAACAATTTCTATGGTATAACATCTCTGCTTGCTGGATCTATGTCATCTGCTGAACTCTCATCTTGAAACCATTTCTATGGTATAACATCTCTGCTTGCTGGATCTATGTCATCTGCTGAACTCTCATCTTGTAACAATTTCCATGGTATAACATCTCTGCTTGCTGGATCAATGTCATCTGCTGAACTCTCATCTTGAAACCATTTCTATGGTATAATGTGTCTGCTTGCTGTAACTATCTGTGTTCTGTTATTTGATGCATTGCATTCAATAGTCACTGTCTGTCCTTCCATCGTTGTAGACTTTATCTGATGGTGAAAGGTGTTATACTGTGTCAGGTATAGTGTGTTAGGTCTGTGTCTTTGATCAGCTATCCACTCCCTGGTGAGCCGAGCAGCTGCCAATTTAGTCACAAGCAGCTCCCACAATCCCTCTCACCTGATGCTATAGTCCTTCCTATAAATCTAGATGCATCATAAGGGGTGCACGCAGTGTGGGGTGCACGCACGTGTCCTCTTCAGCAAAGTGTCCTGTTCGACAAGTGTCTGACAGTCATTTCAATGGCAACCAACTAACGTCCATCCATCTCTTCTATCTTCACACAGGTGTGACATCTCTGCTTGCTGTATCTATGTCATCTGCTGAACTCTCATCTTGAAACCATTTCTATGGTATAACATCTCTGCTTGCTGTATCTATGTCATCTGCTGAACTCTCATCTTGAAACCATTTCTATGGTATAACATCACTGCTTGTTGGATCTATGTCATCTGCTGAACGCTCATCTTGAAACCATTTCTATGGTATAAATAACATCTCTGCTTGCCGGATCTATGTCATCTGCTGAACTCTCATCTTGAAGCCATTTCTATGGTATAACATCTCTGCTTGCTGGATCTATGTCATCTGCTGAACTCTCATCTTGTAACCATTTCTATGGTATAACATCTCTGCTTGCTGGATCTATGTCATCTGCTGAACTCTCATCTTGAAACCATTTCTATGGTATAGCTTCTCTGCTTGCTGTATCTATGTCATCTGCTGAACTCTCATCTTGAAACCATTTCTATGGTATAACATCTCTGCTTGCTGGATCTATGTCATCTGCTGAACTCTCATCTTGAAACCATTTCTATGGTATAACATCTCTGCTTGCTGGATCTATGTCATGTGCCGAACTCTCATCTTGAAACCATTTCTATGGTATAACATCTCTGCTTGCTGGATCTATGTCATCTGTTGAACTCTCATCATCAAACCATTTCTATGGTATAACATCTCTGCTTGCTGGATCTATGTCATGTGCTGAACTCTCATCTTGAAACCATTTCTATGGTATAACATCTCTGCTTGCTGGATCTATATCATCTGCTGAATGCTCATCTTGAAACCATTTCTATGGTATAACATCTCTGCTTGCTGGATCTATGTCAACTGCTGAACGCTCATCTTGAAACCATTTCTATGGTACAACATCTCTGCTTGCTGGATCTATGTCATCTGCTGAACTCTCATCTTGATACCATTTCTATGGTATAGCATATCTGCTTGCTGGATCTATGTCATCTGCTGAATTCTCATCTTGATACCATTTCTATGGTATAACATCTCTGCTTGCTGGATCTATGTCATCTGCTGAACGCTCATCTTGAAACCATTTCTATGGTACAACATCTCTGCTTGCTGGATCTATGTCATCTGCTGAACACTCATCTTGATACCATTTCTATGGTATAGCATCTCTGCTTGCTGGATCTATGTCATCTGCTGAATTCTCATCTTGATTCCATTTCTATGGTATAGCATCTCTGCTTGCTGGATCTATGTCATCTGCTGAACTCTCATCTTGAAACCATTAATATGGTATAACATCTCTGCTTGCTGGATCTATGTCATCTGCTCAACGCTCATCTTGAAACCATTTCAATGGTATAACATCTCTGCTTGCTGGATCTATGTCATTTGCTGAACTCTCATCTTGAAACCATTTCTATGGTATAACATCTCTGCTTGCTGGATCTATGTCATCTGCTGAATTCTCATCTTGAAACCATTTCTATGGTATAACATCTCTGCTTGCTGTATCTATGTCATCTGCTGAACTCTCATCTTGAAACCATTTCTATGGTATAACATCACTGCTTGTTGGATCTATGTCATCTGCTGAACGCTCATCTTGAAACCATTTCTATGGTATAAATAACATCTCTGCTTGCCGGATCTATGTCATCTGCTGAACTCTCATCTTGAAGCCATTTCTATGGTATAACATCTCTGCTTGCTGTATCTATGTCATCTGCTGAACTCTCATCTTGAAACCATTTCTATGGTATAACATCACTGCTTGTTGGATCTATGTCATCTGCTGAACGCTCATCTTGAAACCATTTCTATGGTATAAATAACATCTCTGCTTGCCGGATCTATGTCATCTGCTGAACTCTCATCTTGAAGCCATTTCTATGGTATAACATCTCTGCTTGCTGGATCTATGTCATCTGCTGAACTCTCATCTTGTAACCATTTCTATGGTATAACATCTCTGCTTGCTGGATCTATGTCATCTGCTGAACTCTCATCTTGAAACCATTTCTATGGTATAGCTTCTCTGCTTGCTGTATCTATGTCATCTGCTGAACTCTCATCTTGAAACCATTTCTATGGTATAACATCTCTGCTTGCTGGATCTATGTCATCTGCTGAACTCTCATCTTGAAACCATTTCTATGGTATAACATCTCTGCTTGCTGGATCTATGTCATGTGCCGAACTCTCATCTTGAAACCATTTCTATGGTATAACATCTCTGCTTGCTGGATCTATGTCATCTGTTGAACTCTCATCATCAAACCATTTCTATGGTATAACATTTCTGCTTGCTGGATCTATGTCATGTGCTGAACTCTCATCTTGAAACCATTTCTATGGTATAACATCTCTGCTTGCTGGATCTATATCATCTGCTGAATGCTCATCTTGAAACCATTTCTATGGTATAACATCTCTGCTTGCTGGATCTATGTCAACTGCTGAACGCTCATCTTGAAACCATTTCTATGGTACAACATCTCTGCTTGCTGGATCTATGTCATCTGCTGAACTCTCATCTTGATACCATTTCTATGGTATAGCATATCTGCTTGCTGGATCTATGTCATCTGCTGAATTCTCATCTTGATACCATTTCTATGGTATAACATCTCTGCTTGCTGGATCTATGTCATCTGCTGAACGCTCATCTTGAAACCATTTCTATGGTACAACATCTCTGCTTGCTGGATCTATGTCATCTGCTGAACACTCATCTTGATACCATTTCTATGGTATAGCATCTCTGCTTGCTGGATCTATGTCATCTGCTGAATTCTCATCTTGATTCCATTTCTATGGTATAGCATCTCTGCTTGCTGGATCTATGTCATCTGCTGAACTCTCATCTTGAAACCATTAATATGGTATAACATCTCTGCTTGCTGGATCTATGTCATCTGCTCAACGCTCATCTTGAAACCATTTCAATGGTATAACATCTCTGCTTGCTGGATCTATGTCATCTGCTGAATTCTCATCTTGAAACCATTTCTATGGTATAACATCTCTGCTTGCTGTATCTATGTCATCTGCTGAACTCTCATCTTGAAACCATTTCTATGGTATAACATCACTGCTTGTTGGATCTATGTCATCTGCTGAACGCTCATCTTGAAACCATTTCTATGGTATAAATAACATCTCTGCTTGCCGGATCTATGTCATCTGCTGAACTCTCATCTTGAAGCCATTTCTATGGTATAACATCTCTGCTTGCTGGATCTATGTCATCTGCTGAACTCTCATCTTGTAACCATTTCTATGGTATAACATCTCTGCTTGCTGGATCTATGTCATCTGCTGAACTCTAATCTTGAAACCATTTCTATGGTATAGCTTCTCTGCTTGCTGTATCTATGTCATCTGCTGAACTCTCATCTTGAAACCATTTCTATGGTATAACATCTCTGCTTGCTGGATCTATGTCATCTGCTGAACTCTCATCTTGAAACCATTTCTATGGTATAACATCTCTGCTTGCTGGATCTATGTCATGTGCCGAACTCTCATCTTGAAACCATTTCTATGGTATAACATCTCTGCTTGCTGGATCTATGTCATCTGTTGAACTCTCATCATCAAACCATTTCTATGGTATAACATCTCTGCTTGCTGGATCTATGTCATGTGCTGAACTCTCATCTTGAAACCATTTCTATGGTATAACATCTCTGCTTGCTGGATCTATATCATCTGCTGAATGCTCATCTTGAAACCATTTCTATGGTATAACATCTCTGCTTTCTGGATCTATGTCAACTGCTGAACGCTCATCTTGAAACCATTTCTATGGTACAACATCTCTGCTTGCTGGATCTATGTCATCTGCTGAACTCTCATCTTGATACCATTTCTATGGTATAGCATATCTGCTTGCTGGATCTATGTCATCTGCTGAATTCTCATCTTGATACCATTTCTATGGTATAACATCTCTGCTTGCTGGATCTATGTCATCTGCTGAACGCTCATCTTGAAACCATTTCTATGGTACAACATCTCTGCTTGCTGGATCTATGTCATCTGCTGAACACTCATCTTGATACCATTTCTATGGTATAGCATCTCTGCTTGCTGGATCTATGTCATCTGCTGAATTCTCATCTTGATTCCATTTCTATGGTATAGCATCTCTGCTTGCTGGATCTATGTCATCTGCTGAACTCTCATCTTGAAACCGTTAATATGGTATAACATCTCTGCTTGCTGGATCTATGTCATCTGCTCAACGCTCATCTTGAAACCATTTCAATGGTATAACATCTCTGCTTGCTGGATCTATGTCATTTGCTGAACTCTCATCTTGAAACCATTTCTATGGTATAACATCTCTGCTTGCTGGATCTATGTCATCTGCTGAATTCTCATCTTGATACCATTTCTATGGTATAACATCTCTGCTTGCTGGATCTATGTCATCTGCTGAATGCTCATCTTGAAACCATTTCTATGGTATAACATCTCTGCTTGCTAGATGTATGTCATCTGCTGAACGCTCATCTTGAAACCATTTCTATGGTACAACATCTCTGCTTGCTGGATCTATGTCATCTGCTGAACTCTCATCTTGATACCATTTCTAAGGTATAGCATCTCTGCTTGCTGGATCGATGTCATCTGCTGAATTCTCATCTTGATACCATTTCTATGGTATAGCATCTCTGCTTGCTGAATCTATGTCATCTGCTGAATTCTCATCTTGATACCATTTCTATGGTATAGCATCTCTGCTTGCTGCATCTATGTTATCTGCTGAACTCTCATCTTGAAACCATTAATATGGTATAACATCTCTGCTTGCTGGATCTATGTCATCTGCTCAACGTTCATCTTGAAACCATTTCTATGGTATAACATCTCTGCTTGCTGGATCTATGTCATCTGTTGAACTCTCATCATCAAACCATTTCTATGGTATAACATCTCTGCTTGCTGGATCTATGTCATGTGCTGAACTCTCATCTTGAAACCATTTCTATGGTATAGCATCTCTGCTTGCTGCATCTATGTCATCTGCTGAACTCTCATCTTGAAACCATTAATATGGTATAACATCTCTGCTTGCTGGATCTATGTCATCTGCTCAACGTTCATCTTGAAACCATTTCTATGGTATAACATCTCTGCTTGCTGGATCTATGTCATCTGTTGAACTCTCATCATCAAACCATTTCTATGGTATAACATCTCTGCTTGCTGGATCTATGTCATGTGCTGAACTCTCATCTTGAAACCATTTCTATGGTATAACATCTCTGCTTGCTGGATCTATATCATCTGCTGAATGCTCATCTTGAAACCATTTCTATGGTATAACATCTCTGCTTGCTGGATCTATGTCAACTGCTGAATGCTCATCTTGAAACCATTTCTATGGTACAACATCTCTGCTTGCTGGATCTATGTCATCTGCTGAACTCTCATCTTGATACCATTTCTATGGTATAGCATATCTGCTTGCTGGATCTATGTCATCTGCTGAATTCTCATCTTGATACCATTTCTATGGTATAACATCTCTGCTTGCTGGATCTATGTCATCTGCTGAACGCTCATCCTGAAACCATTTCTATGGTACAACATCTCTGCTTGCTGGATCTATGTCATCTGCTGAACACTCATCTTGATACCATTTCTATGGTATAGCATCTCTGCTTGCTGGATCTATGTCATCTGCTGAACTCTCATCTTGAAACCATTAATATGGTATAACATCTCTGCTTGCTGGATCTATGTCATCTGCTCAACGCTCATCTTGAAACCATTTCAATGGTATAACATCTCTGCTTGCTGGATCTATGTCATTTGCTGAACTCTCATCTTGAAACCATTTCTATGGTATAACATCTCTGCTTGCTGGATCTATGTCATCTGCTGAATTCTCATCTTGATACCATTTCTATGGTATAACATCTCTGCTTGCTGGATCTATGTCATCTGCTGAATGCTCATCTTGAAACCATTTCTATGGTATAACATCTCTGCTTGCTAGATGTATGTCATCTGCTGAACGCTCATCTTGAAACCATTTCTATGGTACAACATCTCTGCTTGCTGGATCTATGTCATCTGCTGAACTCTCATCTTGATACCATTTCTAAGGTATAGCATCTCTGCTTGCTGGATCGATGTCATCTGCTGAATTCTCATCTTGATACCATTTCTATGGTATAGCATCTCTGCTTGCTGGATCTATGTCATCTGCTGAATTCTCATCTTGATACCATTTCTATGGTATAGCATCTCTGCTTGCTGCATCTATGTCATCTGCTGAACTCTCATCTTGAAACCATTAATATGGTATAACATCTCTGCTTGCTGGATCTATGTCATCTGCTCAACGTTCATCTTGAAACCATTTCTATGGTATAACATCTCTGCTTGCTGGATCTATGTCATCTGCTGAACTCTCATCTTGAAACCATTTCTATGGTATAACATCTCTGCTTCCAGGATCTATGTCATCTGCTGAACTCTCATCTTGAAACCATTTCGATGGAATAACATCTCAGCTTGCTGGATCTATGTCATCTGCTGAGCGCTCATCTTGAAACCATTTTTATGGTATAACATCTCTGCTTGCTGGATGTATGTCATCTGCTGAACGCTCATCTTGAAACCATTTCAATGGTATAACATCTCTGCTTGCTGGATGTATGTCATCTGCTGAACTCTCATCTTGAAACCATTTCTATGGTATAACATCTCTGTTTGCTGGATCTATGTCATCTTCTGAACTCTCATCTTGAAACAACTTCTATGGTATAACATCTCTGCTTGCTAGATCTATGTCATCTGCTGAATGTTCATCTTGAAACCATTTCTTTAGTATAATGTGTCTGCTTGCTGGATCTATGTCATCTGCTGATCTCTCATCTTGAAACCATTTCTATGGTATAACATCTCTGCTTGCTGGATCTATGTCATCTGCTGAGCTCTCATCTCGAAACAATTTCTATGGTATAACATCTCTGCTTGCTGGATCTATGTCATCTGCTGAACTCTCATCTTGAAAGCAATTCTATGGTATAACATCTCTGCTTGGCGGATCTATGTCATCTGCTGAACTCTCATCTTGAAACCATTTCTATGGTATAACATGTCTGCTTTCTGGATCTATCTCATCTGCTGAACTCTCATCTTGTAACCATTTCTATGGTATAACATCTCTGCTTGCTGGATCTATGTCATCTGCTGAAGTCTAATCTTGAAACCATTTCTATGGTATAACATCTCTGCTTGCTGGATCTATGTCATCTGCTGAACTCTCATCTTGAAACCATTTCTATGGTACAACATCTCTGCTTGCTGGATCTATGTTATCTGCTGAACGCTCATCTTGAAACCATTTCTATTGTACAACATCTCTGCTTGCTGGATCTGTGTCATCTGCTGAATTCTCATCTTGATACCATTTCTATGGTATAACATCTCTGCTTGCTGGATCTATGCCATCTGCTGAACTCTCATCTTGAAACCATTAATATGGTATAATATCTCTGCTTGCTGGATCTATGTCATCTGCTGAACGCTCATCTTGAAACCATTTCTATGGTACAACATCTCTGCTTGCTGGATCTATGTCATCTGCTGAACTCTCATCTTGATACCATTTCTATGGTATAGCATCTCTGCTTGCTGGATCTATGTCATCTGCTGAATTCTCATCTTGATACCATTTCTATGGTATAGCATCTCTGCTTGCTGGATCTATGTCATCTGCTGAATTCTCATCTTGATACCATTTCTATGGTATAGCATCTCTGCTTGCTGGATCTATGTCATCTGCTGAACTCTCATCTTGAAGCCATTAATATGGTATAACATCTCTGCTTGCTGGATCTATGTCATCTGCTCAACGTTCATCTTGAAACCATTTCTATGGTGTAACATCTCTGCTTGCTGGATCTATGTCATCTGCTCAACTCTCATCTTGAAACCATTTCTATGGTATAACATCTCTGCTTGCAGGATCTATGTCATCTGCTGAACTCTCATCTTGAAACCATTTCGATGGTATAACATCTCAGCTTGCTGGATCTATGTCAGCTGCTGAACGCTCATCTTGAAACCATTTTTATGGTATAACATCTCTGCTTGCTGGATCTATGTCATCTGCTGAACGCTCATCTTGAAACCATTTTTATGGTATTACATCTCAGCTTGCTGGATCTATGTCATCTGCTGAACGCTCATCTTGAAACCATTTTTATGGTATAACATCTCTGCTTGCTGGATCTATGTCATCTGCTGAACGCTCATCTTGAAACCATTTTTATGGTATTACATCTCAGCTTGCTGGATCTATGTCATCTGCTGAACGCTCATCTTGAAACCATTTTTATGGTATAACATCTCTGCTTGCTGGATCTATGTCATCTGCTGAACGCTCATCTTGAAATCATTTCAATGGTATAACATCTCTGCTTGCTGGATGTATGTCATCTGCTGAACTCTCATCTTGAAACCATTTCTATGGTATAACATCTCTGTTTGCTGGATCTATGTCATCTTCTGAACTCTCATCTTGAAACCACTTCTATGGTATAACATCTCTGCTTGCTGGATCTATGTCATCTGCTGAATGCTCATCTTGAAACCATTTCTATAGCATAACATCTCTGCTTACTGGATCTATGTCATCTGCTGAGCTCTCATCTTGAAACCATTTCTATGGTATAACATCTCTGCTTGCTGGATCTATGTCATCTGCTGAACTCTCATCTTGAAAGCAATTCTATGGTATAACATCTCTGCTTGGCGGATCTATGTCATCTGCTGAACTCTCATCTTGAAACCATTTCTATGGTATAACATGTCTGCTTGCTGGATCTGTGTCATCTGCTGAACTCTCATCTTGAAACCATTTCTATGGTATAACATCTCTGCTTGCTGGATCTATGTCATCTGCTGAACTCTAATCTTGAAACCATTTCTATGGTATAACATCTCTGCTTGCTGGATCTATGTCATCTGCTGAACTCTCATCTTGAAACCATTTCTATGGTATAACATCTCTGCTTGCTGGATCTATGTCATCTGCTGAACGCTCATCTTGAAACCATTTCAATGGTACAACATCTCTGCTTGCTGGATCTGTGTCATCTGCTAAACTCTCATCATGAAACCATTTCTATGGTATAACATCTCTGCTTTCTGGATCTATGTCATCTGCTGAACCCTCATCTTGATACCATTTCTATGGTACAACATCTCTGCATGCTGGATCTATGTCATCTGCTGAACCCTCATCTTGAAACCATTTCTATGGTATAACATCTCTGCTTGCTGGATCTATGTCATCTCCTGAACTCTCATCTTGATACCATTTCTATGGTATAGCATCTCTGCTTGCTGGATCTATGTCTTCTGCTGAACTCTCATCTTGAAACCATTTCTATGGTATAACATCTCTGCTTGCTGGATCTATTTCATCAACTGAGCTCTCATCTTGAAACCATTTCTATGGTATAATATCTCTGCTTGCTGGATCTATGTCATCTGCTGAACTCTCATCTTGATACCATTTCTATGGTATAGCATCTCTGCTTGCTGGATCTATGTCATCTGCTGAACTCTCATCTTGAAACCATTTCTATGGTATAACATCTCTGCTTGCTGGATCTATGTCATCTGCTGAGCTCTCATCTTCAAACAATTTCTATGGTATAATATCTCTGCTTGCTGGATCTATGTCATCTGCTGAACTCTCATCTTGATACCATTTCTATGGTATAACATCTCTGCTTCCAGGATCTATGTCATCTGCTGAACTCTCATCTTGAAACCATTTCGATGGAATAACATCTCAGCTTGCTGGATCTATGTCATCTGCTGAGCGCTCATCTTGAAACCATTTTTATGGTATAACATCTCTGCTTGCTGGATGTATGTCATCTGCTGAACGCTCATCTTGAAACCATTTCAATGGTATAACATCTCTGCTTGCTGGATGTATGTCATCTGCTGAACTCTCATCTTGAAACCATTTCTATGGTATAACATCTCTGTTTGCTGGATCTATGTCATCTTCTGAACTCTCATCTTGAAACAACTTCTATGGTATAACATCTCTGCTTGCTAGATCTATGTCATCTGCTGAATGCTCATCTTGAAACCATTTCTTTAGTATAATGTGTCTGCTTGCTGGATCTATGTCATCTGCTGATCTCTCATCTTGAAACCATTTCTATGGTATAACATCTCTGCTTGCTGGATCTATGTCATCTGCTGAGCTCTCATCTTGAAACAATTTCTATGGTATAACATCTCTGCTTGCTGGATCTATGTCATCTGCTGAACTCTCATCTTGAAAGCAATTCTATGGTATAACATCTCTGCTTGGCGGATCTATGTCATCTGCTGAACTCTCATCTTGAAACCATTTCTATGGTATAACATGTCTGCTTTCTGGATCTATCTCATCTGCTGAACTCTCATCTTGTAACCATTTCTATGGTATAACATCTCTGCTTGCTGGATCTATGTCATCTGCTGAACTCTAATCTTGAAACCATTTCTATGGTATAACATCTCTGCTTGCTGGATCTATGTCATCTGCTGAACTCTCATCTTGAAACCATTTCTATGGTACAACATCTCTGCTTGCTGGATCTATGTTATCTGCTGAACGCTCATCTTGAAACCATTTCTATTGTACAACATCTCTGCTTGCTGGATCTGTGTCATCTGCTGAATTCTCATCTTGATACCATTTCTATGGTATAACATCTCTGCTTGCTGGATCTATGCCATCTGCTGAACTCTCATCTTGAAACCATTAATATGGTATAATATCTCTGCTTGCTGGATCTATGTCATCTGCTGAACGCTCATCTTGAAACCATTTCTATGGTACAACATCTCTGCTTGCTGGATCTATGTCATCTGCTGAACCCTCATCTTGATACCATTTCTATGGTATAGCATCTCTGCTTGCTGGATCTATGTCATCTGCTGAATTCTCATCTTGATACCATTTCTATGGTATAGCATCTCTGCTTGCTGGATCTATGTCATCTGCTGAATTCTCATCTTGATACCATTTCTATGGTATAGCATCTCTGCTTGCTGGATCTATGTCATCTGCTGAACTCTCATCTTGAAGCCATTAATATGGTATAACATCTCTGCTTGCTGGATCTATGTCATCTGCTCAACGTTCATCTTGAAACCATTTCTATGGTGTAACATCTCTGCTTGCTGGATCTATGTCATCTGCTCAACTCTCATCTTGAAACCATTTCTATGGTATAACATCTCTGCTTGCAGGATCTATGTCATCTGCTGAACTCTCATCTTGAAACCATTTCGATGGTATAACATCTCAGCTTGCTGGATCTATGTCATCTGCTGAACGCTCATCTTGAAACCATTTTTATGGTATAACATCTCTGCTTGCTGGATCTATGTCATCTGCTGAACGCTCATCTTGAAACCATTTTTATGGTATTACATCTCAGCTTGCTGGATCTATGTCATCTGCTGAACGCTCATCTTGAAACCATTTTTATGGTATAACATCTCTGCTTGCTGGATCTATGTCATCTGCTGAACGCTCATCTTGAAACCATTTCAATGGTATAACATCTCTGCTTGCTGGATGTATGTCATCTGCTGAACTCTCATCTTGAAACCATTTCTATGGTATAACATCTCTGTTTGCTGGATCTATGTCATCTTCTGAACTCTCATCTTGAAACCACTTCTATGGTATAACATCTCTGCTTGCTGGATCTATGTCATCTGCTGAATGCTCATCTTGAAACCATTTCTATAGCATAACATCTCTGCTTACTGGATCTATGTCATCTGCTGAGCTCTCATCTTGAAACCATTTCTATGGTATAACATCTCTGCTTGCTGGATCTATGTCATCTGCTGAACTCTCATCTTGAAAGCAATTCTATGGTATAACATCTCTGCTTGGCGGATCTATGTCATCTGCTGAACTCTCATCTTGAAACCATTTCTATGGTATAACATGTCTGCTTGCTGGATCTGTGTCATCTGCTGAACTCTCATCTTGTAACCATTTCTATGGTATAACATCTCTGCTTGCTGGATCTATGTCATCTGCTGAACTCTAATCTTGAAACCATTTCTATGGTATAACATCTCTGCTTGCTGGATCTATGTCATCTGCTGAACTCTCATCTTGAAACCATTTCTATGGTATAACATCTCTGCTTGCTGGATCTATGTCATCTGCTGAACGCTCATCTTGAAACCATTTCAATGGTACAACATCTCTGCTTGCTGGATCTGTGTCATCTGCTAAACTCTCATCATGAAACCATTTCTATGGTATAACATCTCTGCTTGCTGGATCTATGTCATCTGCTGAACTCTCATCTTGAAACCATTTCTATGGTATAACATCTCTGCTTGCTGGATCTATGTCATCTGCTGAACCCTCATCTTGATACCATTTCTATGGTACAACATCTCTGCATGCTGGATCTATGTCATCTGCTGAACCCTCATCTTGAAACCATTTCTATGGTATAACATCTCTGCTTGCTGGATCTATGTCATCTCCTGAACTCTCATCTTGATACCATTTCTATGGTATAGCATCTCTGCTTGCTGCATCTATGTCTTCTGCTGAACTCTCATCTTGAAACCATTTCTATGGTATAACATCTCTGCTTGCTGGATCTATTTCATCAACTGAGCTCTCATCTTGAAACCATTTCTATGGTATAATATCTCTGCTTGCTGGATCTATGTCATCTGCTGAACTCTCATCTTGATACCATTTCTATGGTATAGCATCTCTGCTTGCTGGATCTATGTCATCTGCTGAACTCTCATCTTGAAACCATTTCTATGGTATAACATCTCTGCTTGCTGGATCTATGTCATCTGCTGAGCTCTCATCTTCAAACAATTTCTATGGTATAATATCTCTGCTTGCTGGATCTATGTCATCTGCTGAACTCTCATCTTGATACCATTTCTATGGTATAACATCTCTGCTTGCTGGATCTATGTCATCTGCTGAACTCTCATCTTGAAACCATTTCTATGGCATAACATCTCTGCTTGCTGGATCTATGTCATCTGCTGAACTCTCATCTTGAAACCATTTCTATGGTATAACATCTCTGCTTGCTGGATCTATGTCATCTGCTGATCTCTCATCTTGAAACCATTTCTATGGTATAACATCTCTGCTTGCTGTATCTATCTCATCTGCTGAACTCTCATCTTGATACCATTTCTATGGTATAATACCTCTGCTTGCTGGATCTATGTCATCTGATGAACTCTCATCTTGATACCATTTCTATGGTATAGCATCTCTGCTTGCTGGATCTATGTCATCTTCTGAATTCTCATCTTGATACCATTTCCATGGTATAGCATCTCTGCTTGCTGGATCTATGTCATCTGCTGAACTCTCATCTTGAAACCATTAATATGGTATAACATCTCTGCTTGCTGGATCTATGTCATCTGCTGAAAGCTCATTTTGAAACCATTTCTATGGTATAATATCTCTGCTTGCTCGTCTAAGTCATCTGGTGAACTCTCATCTTGATACAATTTCTATGGTATAACATCTCTGCTTGCTGGATCTATGTCATCTGCTGAACTCTCATCTTGAAACCATTTCTATGGTATTACATCTCTGTTTGCTGGATCTATGTCATCCTCTGAACTCTTATCTTGAAATCATTTCTATGGTATAACATCTCTACTTGCTGAATCTATGTCATCTGCTGAACTCTCATCTTGAAACCATTTCTATGGTATAACATCTCTGCTTGCTGGATCTATGTCATCTGCTGAACGCTCATTTTGAAACAATTTCTATGGTATAACATCTCTGCTTGCTGGATCTATGTCATCTGCTGAACTCACATCTTGAAACCATTTCTATGGTATAACATCTCTGCTTGCTGGATCCATGGCATCAGCTGAACTCTCATCTTGAAACCATTTCTATGGTATAACATCTCTGCTTGCTGGATCTATGTCATCTGCTGAACTCTCATCTTAAAACCATTTCTATGGTATAACATCTCTGCTTGCTGGATCTATGTCATCTGCTGAACTGTCATCTTGAAACCATTTCTATGTTATAACATCTCTGCTTGCTGGATCTATGTCATCTGCTGAACTCTCATCTTGAAACCATATCTATGGTATAACATATCTGATTGCTTGGTCTATGTCATCTGATGATCTCTCATCTTGAAACCATTTCTATGGTATAGCATCTCTGCTTGCTGGATCTATGTCATCTGCTGAACTCTCATCTTGAAACCATTTCTATGGTATAATATCTCTGCTTGCTGGATCTATGTAATCTGCTGAACTCTCATTTTGAAACCATTTCTATGGTATAACATCTCTGCTTGCTGGATCTGTGTCTTCTGCTGAACTCTCATCTTGAAACCATTTCTATGGTATAACATCTCTGCTTGCTGGATCTATGTCATCAACTGAGCTCTCATCTTTAAACCATTTCTATGGTATAATATCTCTGCTTGCTGGATCTATGTCATCTGCTGAACTCTCATCTCGATACCATTTCTATGTTATAGCATCTCTGCTTGCTGGATCTATGTCATCTGCTGAACTCTCATCTTGAAACCATTTCTATGGTATAACATCTCTGCTTGTTGGATCTATGTCATCTGCTGAACTTTTATCTTGAAACCATTTCTATGGTATAATATCTCTGCTTGCTGGATCTATGTCATCTGCTGAATTCTCATCTTGAAACCATTTCTATGGTATAACATCTCTGCTTGCTGGATCTATGTCATCTGCTGAACTCTCATCTTGAAACCATTTCTATGGTATAACATCTTTGCTTGCTGGATCTATGTCATCTGCTGAACTTTCATCTTGAAACCATTTCTATGATATAACATCTCTGCTTTCTGGATCTATGTCATCTGCTGAACTCTCATCTTGAAACCATTTCTATGGTATAACATCTCTGCTTGTTGGATCTATGTCATCTGCTGAACTCTCATCTTGATACCATTTCTATGGTATAGCATCTCTGCTTGCTGGATCTATGTCATCTGCTGAATTCTCATCTTGATACCATTTCTATGGTATAGCATCTCTGCTTGCTGGATCTATGTCATCTGCTGAATGCTCATCTTGATACCATTTCTATGGTATAGCATCTCTGCTTGCTGGATCTATGTCATCTGCTGAACTCTCATCTTGAAGCCATTAATATGGTATAACATCTCTGCTTGCTGGATCTATGTCATCTGCTGAATTCTCATCTTGAAACCATTTCTATGGTATAACATCTCTGCTTGCTGGATCTATGTCATCTGCTCAACTCTCATCTTGAAACCATTTCTATGGTATAACATCTCTGCTTGCAGGATCTATGTCATCTGCTGAACTCTCATCTTGAAACCATTTCGATGGTATAACATCTCAGCTTGCTGGTTCTATGTCATCTGCTGAACGCTCATCTTGAAACCATTTTTATGGTATAACATCTCTGCTTGCTGGATCTATGTCATCTGCTGAACGCTCATCTTGAAACCATTTTTATGGTATTACATCTCAGCTTGCTGGATCTATGTCATCTGCTGAACGCTCATCTTGAAACCATTTTTATGGTATAACATCTCTGCTTGCTGGATCTATGTCATCTGCTGAACGCTCATCTTGAAACCATTTCAATGGTATAACATCTCTGCTTGCTGGATGTATGTCATCTGCTGAACTCTCATCTTGAAACCATTTCTATGGTATAACATCTCTGTTTGCTGGATCTATGTCATCTTCTGAACTCTCATCTTGAAACCACTTCTATGGTATAACATCTCTGCTTGCTGGATCTATGTCATCTGCTGAATGCTCATCTTGAAACCATTTCTATAGTATAACATCTCTGCTTACTGGATCTATGTCATCTGCTGAGCTCTCATCTTGAAACCATTTCTATGGTATAACATCTCTGCTTGCTGGATCTATGTCATCTGCTGAACTCTCATCTTGAAATCATTTCTATGGTATAACATCTCTGCTTGCTGGATCTATGTCATCTGCTGAACTCTCATCTTGAAACCATTTCTATGGTATAACATCTCTGCTTGCTGGATCTATGTCATCTGCTGAACTCTCATCTTGAAATCATTTCTATGGTATAACATCTCTGCTTGCTGGATCTATGTCATCTGCTGAACGCTCATCTTGAAACCATTTCAATGGTACAACATCTCTGCTTGCTGGATCTGTGTCATCTGCTGAACTCTCATCATGAAACCATTTCTATGGTATAACATCTCTGCTTGCTGGATCTATGTCATCTGCTGAACTCTCATCTTGAAACCATTTCTATGGTATAACATCTCTGCTTGCTGGATCTATGTCATCTGCTGAACCCTCATCTTGATACCATTTCTATGGTACAACATCTCTGCATGCTGGATCTATGTCATCTGCTGAACCCTCATCTTGAAACCATTTCTATGGTATAACATCTCTGCTTGCTGGATCTATGTCATCTCCTTTACTCTCATCTTGATACCATTTCTATGGTATAGCATCTCTGCTTGCTGGATCTATGTCTTCTGCTGAACTCTCATCTTGAAACCATTTCTATGGTATAACATCTCTGCTTGCTGGATCTGTTTCATCAACTGAGCTCTCATCTTGAAACCATTTCTATGGTATAACATCTCTGCTTGCTGGATCTATGTCATCTGCTGATCTCTCATCTTGAAACCATTTCTATGGTATAACATCTCTGCTTGCTGTATCTATCTCATCTGCTGAACTCTCATCTTGATACCATTTCTATGGTATAATACCTATGCTTGCTGGATCTATGTCATCTGCTGAACTCTCATCTTGATACCATTTCTATGGTATAGCATCTCTGCTTGCTGGATCTATGTCATCTTCTGAATTCTCATCTTGATACCATTTGCATGGTATAGCATCTCTGCTTGCTGGATCTATGTCATCTGCTGAACTCTCATCTTGAAACCATTAATATGGTATAACATCTCTGCTTGCTGGATCTATGTCATCTGCTGAAAGCTCATTTTGAAACCATTTCTATGGTATAATATCTCTGCTTGCTCGTCAAAGTCATCTGGTGAACTCTCATCTTGATACCATTTCTATGGTATAACATCTCTGCTTGCTGGATCTATGTCATCTGCTGAACTCTCATCTTGAAACCATTTCTATGGTATAACATCTCTGTTTGCTGGATCTATGTCATCCTCTGAACTCTTATCTTGAAATCATTTCCATGGTATAACATCTCTACTTGCTGAATCTATGTCATCTGCTGAACTCTCATCTTGAAACCATTTCTATGGTATAACATCTCTGATTGCTGGATCTATGTCATCTGCTGAACGCTCATTTTGAAACAATTTCTATGGTATAACATCTCTGCTTGCTGGATCTATGTCATCTGCTGAACTCACATCTTGAAACCATTTCTATGGTATAACATCTCTGCTTGCTGGATCCATGGCATCTGCTGAACTCTCATCTTGAAACCATTTCTATGGTATAACATCTCTGCTTGCTGGATCTATGTCATCTGCTGAACTCTCATCTTGAAACCATTTCTATGGTATAACATCTCTGCTTGCTCGATCTATGTCATCTGCTGAACTCTCATCTTGAAACCATTTCTATGGTATAACATCTCTGCTTGCTGGGTCTACGTCATCTGTTGATCTCTCATCTTGAAACCATTTCTATTGTATAATATCTCTGCTTGCTGGATCTATGTCATCTGCTGAACTGTCATCTTGAAACCATTTCTATGGTATAACATCTCTGCTTGCTGGATCTATGTCTTCTGCTGAACTCTCATCTTGAAACCATATCTATGGTATAACATCTCTGCTTGCTTGGTCTATGTCATCTGATGATCTCTCATCTTGAAACCATTTCTATGGTATAACATCTCTGCTTGCTGGATCTATGTCATCTGCTGAACTCTCATCTTGAAACCATTTCTATGGTATAATATCTCTGCTTGCTGGATCTATGTCATCTGCTGAACTCTCATCTTGAAACCATTTCTATGGTATAACATCTCTGCTTGCTGGATCTATGTCATCTGCTGAACTCTCATCTTGAAACCATTTCTATGGTATATCATCTCTGCTTGCTGGATCTATGTCATCTGCTGAATTCTCATCTTGAAACCATTTCTATGGTATAACATCTCTGCTTGCTGGATCTATGTCATCTGCTGAACTCTCATCTTGAAACCATTTCTATGGTATAGCATCTCTGCTTGCTGGATCTATATCATCTGCTGAACTCTCATCTTGAAACCATTTCTATGGTATAATATCTCTGCTTGCTGGATCTATGTAATCTGCTGAAGTCTCATCTTGAAACCATTTCTATGGTATAACATCTATGCTTGCTGGATCTATGTCATCTGCTGAACTCTCATCTTGATACCATTTCTATGGTATAGCATCTCTGCTTGCTGGATCTGTGTCTTCTGCTGAATTCTCATCTTGAAACCATTTCTATGGTATAACATCTCTGCTTGCTGGATCTATGTCATCAACTGAGCTCTCATCTTGAAACCATTTCTATGGTATAATATCTCTGCTTGCTGGATCTATGTCATCTGCTGAACTCTCATCTTGATACCATTTCTATGGTATAGCATCTCTGCTTGCTGGATCTATGTCATCTGCTGAACTCTCATCTTGAAACCATTTCTATGGTATAACATCTCTGCTTGCTGGATCTATGTCATCTGCTGAGCTCTCATCTTGAAACCATTTCTATGGTATAATATCTCTGCTTGCTGGATCTATGTCATCTGCTGAACTCTCATCTTGAAACCATTTCTATGGTATAACATCTTTGCTTGCTGGATCTATGTCATCTGCTGAACTCTCATCTTGAAACCATTTCTATGGTATAACATCTCTGCTTGTTGGATCTATGTCATCTGCTGAACTTTCATCTTGAAACCTTTTCTATGGTATAACATCTCTGCTTGCTGGATCTATGTCATCTGCTGAACTCTCATCTTGAAACCATTTCTATGGTATAACATCTCTGCTTGCTGGATCTATGTCATCTGCTGAACTCTCATCTTGAAACCATTTCTATGGTATAACATCTTTGCTTGCTGGATCTATGTCATCTGCTGAACTTTCATCTTGAAACCATTTCTATGGTATAACATCTCTGCTTTCTGGATCTATGTCATCTGCTGAACTCTCATCTTGAAACCATTTCTATGGTATAACATCTCTGCTTGTTGGATCTATGTCATCTGCTGAACTCTCATCTTGAAACCATTTCGATGGTATAACATCTCTGCTTTCTGGATCTATGTCATCTGCTGAACTCTCATCTTGAAACCATTTCTATGGTATAACATCTCTGCTTGTTGGATCTATGTCATCTGCTGAACTCTCATCTTGAAACCATTTCTATGGTATAACATCTCTGCTTGCTGAATCTATGTCATCTGCTGAACGCTCATCTTGAAACCATTTCTATGGTATAATGTGTCTGCTTGCTGTATCTGTGCTCTGTTATTTGATGCATTGTATTCAATAGTCACTGTCTGTCCTTCCATCATTGTAGACTTTATCTGGTGGTGAAAGGTGTTATACTGTGTCAGGCATAGTGTGTTAGGTCTGTGTCTTTGATCAGCTATCCACTCCCTGGTGAGGTGAGCAGCTTCCAATTTAGTCACAAGCAGCTCCCACAATTCCTCTCACCTGATGCTATAGTCCTTCCTACTGCTGAACACCCTTGATATGGTCTTTGTCCGGCTTAGTTCAATCCCCCACCTAAATAACTCCCCTCTTCCCCTCTCTGATCATAACATTCTCTCCTTCACGCTCACAAATCCTCACCCGCCCCAGCACACTCCTACCTATCAGCACACTCCTACCTATCACACATTCAGAAATCTACAAGCCATTAACCCTCATACACTTACAGACTCCCTTCACTCATCGCTGTCCCCAATCTCCTCTTTTTCCTGTCCTGATCTGGCTGTAAACCACTACAATGACACTCTCGGAAGCACGCTGGACCAAGTGGTTCCCGTCACCCTTAGAACCTCTAAACACAGAGCAAAACAGCCCTGGCTCACACCGCAAACCCTATTTCTCCAGCGTTGCTCTAGAAGTGGCGAACGTGTATGGAGGAAAACTCTCACACTAGAAGACTTTATCCACTACAAATTTATGTTAAAAACATATAACTCTGCCCTTCACCTCGCCAAACAGACCTACTTCACCACCCTGATCTCCTCACTATCCAACAACCCCAAAAAACTCTTCAATACCTTTCACTCCGTCCTAGGTCCTAAAGCGCAGGCCCCCATCACGGACATTTGTGCCGAGGACTTGGCCTCCTACTTCACAGAGAAAATAGACACCATCCGTCAGGAAATCAGCTCCCAGCCACCAAGTGCCGTGACTCCCATCCCTCCCCACATCCCCTCTGGATCACTCTCCACATATGACCCAGTCACAGAAGACAAAGTCTCCAGGCTCCTCTCTTCTTCCCATCCCACTACATGAACCACTGACCCCATCCCCTCACATCTATTCCAGTCTCTTTCTTCAGTCGTCACTACTCACCTAACTAAAATCTTCAACCTCTCCCTCTCTTCTGGTATCTTCCCCTCCTCCTTCAAACACTCCATCATTACTCCATTATTAAAAAAGCCCTCTCATGACTTTTCCTGCACAAACAACTACAGACCAGTCTCCAATCTTCCCTTCATCTCTAAACTCTTGAAGCGTCTGGTCTACTCCTGCCTTACCAGTTACCTCTCCACTCACTCTCTTCTAGACCCATCACAGTCCGGCTTCCGCCCCCTACATTCTACAGAAACTGCACTCATCAAAGTAACCAATGACCTTCTGACAGCAAAATGTAATGGTGACCACTCTCTGCTCATTCTTCTTGACCTCTCTGCAGCCTTTGACACCGCTGACCACCACCTCCTACTCTCTACGCTCCACTCAATTGGCATAAAGGACACTGCTCTCTCCTGGTTCTCCTCCTACCTATCTGACTGCTCTTTCAGTGTATCGTTCGCTGGCTCCACTTCTTCCCCTCTTCCTCTCACTATTGGGGTTCCTCAGGGTTCAGTCCTCGGTCCTCTTATATTCTCTCTCTAAACAGCCCCAATTGGACAGACCATCAGCAAAATTGGTTTTCAGTACCATCTTTATGCTGATGACACACAACTATACACCTCATCCCCTGACCTTACCACCACTGTACTACAGAACACCAGTGACTGTCTGGCCGCAGTTTCTTACATAATGTCCGCACTCTACCTGAAACTCAACCTTTTCAAAACTGAACTTCTTCTGCTCCCGCCGTCTACTACCTCTCAAAATCTGACATCTCTCTCTCCGTGTGTGGTACCACAATAATGCTGAGCCAGCAGGCGCGTTGTCTGGGCGTTGTGTTTGACACCAATCTCTCCTTCACCTTCCACATACAATCTCTTGCCCACTCTTGTCGCTTGCACTTGAAGAACATCTCTAGAATCCACCACTTTCTCACCTTGGAAACAACAAAAACCCTCACTGTCGCCCTCATCCACTCCCGCCTTGACTACTGTAACTCTGTATTAATTGGCCTCCCCCTCACTCGACTTTCCCCCCTCCAGTCCATCTTTAATGCTGCTGCCAGGGTCATCTATTTGGCTAACCGTTACTCAGACTCCTCCGCTCTGTGCCAGTCATTGCACTGGCTGCCCATGAATTATAGGATCCAATTTAAATTGCTTGTTCTCACCCACAAACCTCTCCACAGTGCGGCACCCCCCTACATCTCTTCCCTCATTTCTGTTTATCGGCCTACCCGTTCTCTACGCTCCGCCAGCGACTTTCGACTAACATTCGCACTAATCCATACCTCCCACTCCCGGTTACAAAACTTATCCTGAGCTGCACCTATTCTTTGGAATGCTCTACCCCAAGAAATTAGGAAGAACCACAATTTACACAGTTTTAGGCGTTCCCTAAAAGCACACCTGTTTACGGCAGCCTATCACCTTCCCTAATCAAAGTCCTTTTATCTTCTTATAGCCCATCCCTTATTTCTCCACACAACTCTCCATCGAACCAAAAAGTACCACAAATACTGGCTGGTGGCGAGCTCATGCAGCCTTTATCTATCCCTCATCCCCTCAAGATGGCTGGACCATCCTTGTAAATAAGCCATTGTACTTTGTGTCACCCCCACCTCATTGTAGATTGTAAGCTCTTAGGAGCAGGGTCGCCATTATTTTTGCTGTAATTATTGTATTATCTTTAGCTATGTTACTTATAACTGTTGTATATGAACCTGTGAATTGTTAAGCGCTGCGGAATATGTTGGCGCTATATAAATAAAGATTATTATTATTATAATATACAGGCTGCTCCTGAGGGCATGCAGAATAATGCACACCCTGTCCTAGGAGCTTACAATCTAATATACAGTGTACAGACAGCTCCTGAGGGCATGCAGAATAATGTACACTCTGCACTAGGAGCTTACAATCTAATATACAGTATACAGACTGTTCCAGAGGGCATGCAGAATAATGCACACCCTGTCCTAGGAGCTTGCAATCTAATATACAGTATACAGACTGCTCCAGAGGGCATGCAGAATAATGCACACCCTGTTCTAGGAGCTTACAATCTAATATACAGTATACAGACTGCTCCTGAGGGCATGCAGAATAATGCACACCCTGTCCTAGGAGCTTACAATCTAATATACAGTGTACAGACAGCTCCTGAGGGCATGCAGAATAATGTACACTCTGCACTAGGAGCTTACAATCTAATATACAGTATACAGACTGTTCCAGAGGGCATGCAGAATAATGTACACCCTGTCCTAGGAGCTTACAATATAATATATAATATATAGGCTGCTCCTGAGGGCATGCAGAATAATGCACACCCTGTCCTAGGAGCTTACAATCTAATATACAATATCCGGATGTAGCTTACCGAGGGGTGGTTGCGGTGGAGCGCGGTCACAGGAGGCCGGTGTCGGCGGGCCCTGGGCTCTCATGTCGGCGCCGGTGAGCAGAGTAGCTTTTCCCATTTATTTCCCTGCAGTGGGCTTTGGGAAAATGGACGCTTGAGGCGGCGCATGCATCTCCCGAGATCTCAATCTGCACATGTGTGACCTCCAGCAGCCATTTTCCCAAAGTCTACTGCAGGGGGAATCTATAGGAAAGGGGACTCTGCTCACCGGCACCGACATCTTATGAGAGCCCAGGGCCCGCAAGATCGCCCCACACCTGTCGCCGCTGACTGCCTAAAGCAGTAGCCCTGCCTCCAGTTACCCCGCTCCACCACCGCCGCCCCCTGGTAACCTGCTGTTAAACGGACTATAAGAGGCACCACCATTTTATTTAAAAAAATGATTTTCCACCCCAAAATTTGGGGTGCGTCTTATAGTCTGCAAAATATGGCAATGGCAATGCAAGTCTATGCGCTTGTGGAAAAATTGGACCGCGCTTTGACATCGGAGTGTGGTCCGATTTTCACCGACTTGCAGAAGGGAGAAGGTGAGAAAGCTTTTCTTTCTCCTCTCCATGTCCGAGAAAAACTGATACCACTCTGATCAACGTCTGATCAGAGTCTGTAACTCTATTATACCAGGTGCCGTTGCTTCAGTTCTGCTCTTGATTTCCTGTGGTTCCAGTTCTGGTCTTCCTGCTGCCATCAAGCCACGGCGTTCTCCGTTGTTTCTGCTCGGCCATCCTGCTGCGCCGCCGTCATCTGTCCGTGCTTCATTACTGCTGCTCATCTGAACTAGATGAGACATAACACCTATCATTACAAAAAAAGAGGATTCAATGATAGGTCCTATTTAAGGAATCATCCTGATGCACAAGAAAGAACACGTCGCTCAGAGATGTTTGCTGAGATTTTTTTAGGGGTAAATGATGAAGTTCTAAACTTCACCACAAACTCCACACAGTTACACAATGTGTGAATAGGGCCTTAGTGTTAAGTGAAGAGCTACCTACATAGACTTGTCTTCCTCAAGATGCCGCCTCTGGGACACAAGATGGTTCAGGATTAGAACTTTACACATTCTGTACCAACTGTGATGTCATGTGATATCTATGATGTCATGTCCCCTGTGATGTCATGTCCCCTGTGATGTCATAATAACTGCCACTGCTGTGTTATGTATCGAGTTTCCAACATCAAGGAAGAGTTGAATTAATAAAACCAAATCACAGGCTGTAAATAACCACCAGCCTCATTTTTAATTGAGTCATGACGCAGATAATAACCTAAACATTTCCACTCTTTTATTCCAATCCGCATCATCTACTGCTCTATGACCTAAAGGGAAACACCGGCGCCATCCTGCAACTCCTGATCACCATAAACCGTCAGCTCCCGGTCACTCCTGATCCAGCAGGACCATGAGAGCGGATAATGGAGAACTGGACCAGTCTGCTATTAAATGGATGTGACGCGCCCCCTGGGCCATATTCTTTAGGGGGAATATCCGGAGCCGGATCAGATGGGAGTTGTAGTCTTCCGAGTGGCTGTGACCCGGTCCGTGCCCAGGGTGTCAAACTCAGTTGTATGTGGCAGTCCTACAGATGTTATTAAGTTCTTTATTGTCGACTACGCCACCCGTTGTATTGCAGTCACTATGGCCGCCGCTGCAGCAGGGTCCGCTGAGGCTGATGGTGTAGGTGCAGCTTTTGGTGGTATAACCCCCAACGGGTGGGGTATAGCCTCAGGGGGTCAGGTGCAGAGGATGGGGTTTGTGGTGGTGCAGCATAGATGTGAAAGGAAGACAGAGTCGGGTTGTGCAGTTTAGGGTATTTACTCACTGCTGATGTTCCGGTCACTCCAGCTTCCAGTGACCACCCGAGCCGTGCTGCGTCCACCAGGTCCTGGATTCAGCAAACCCCCAAACAAGTCCGGAGCGTGACCCTGAGCTCTCCTTCTGTCCTTTCCTCTGGCCGTCCCCACTAGTGATCCACCCAGGTCCAGCTCCCTCGGGCCTTCTGTTGGGACGCCCTTGGCCTTGGGTTCCCTGACCCTCCACGTGGTATGCCTTCGGGGTGGATGTGGTGGGTGGCCGTGGCAGACGCTGCCCACGGCCTCCGGTCTCTGGCTAGGGTGTGCTTTTGCCCCCACCAGCTTGGGATCCGGTACCCTTTTGCCAACTCTTCACCCGCTGATGGACTTTGGGTTCTCAGAGTTCCTTTTCTGTTTCCCCCTCTGGGTCTTTCTTGCTTTCTCCTCTCTCTCTCTCTGGGGCTTCTCTGCTCCTCTTCCTGACTCTGACAGACTGACCGATTGTGGCAGACTGACTCCTCTGCAAAGACTGACCCTGTTCTTTGATGGTGCCCACCTTATATAGACCCTCTATGTGTGAGCTCAGGTGACCAGCACCCAATGAGCTCCTATCTTTACCCAGGCTGCTCCCCCTATCTGCCCCTACACTACTTGGGATGTTCCACCCCCCTCCCACTCCAATCAGGAACAGACTCGGTCGTACCTGCACATTTCTAAGTGGGAGTACCGTCGGTCTGCTCCTCGGAAATGGGATGTGTGTAGTGCATGTGACGCGCCCCTGGGCCTGTGTCGCGCTGCGGTGCGCACGCGGGCGCTTACCCGGAGCCGGATCCGTGGAGGGTTGTAATCTCGTGGCGGTGACCCGGTCCGTGCCCAGAGAGTCAAACTAGACGGCAGTCTATTAGTAGTAAATAGTTGATGACTACGCCACCCGTTGAGTGCAGCCAGGAAGCTGCTGCTGCAGGGCAGACCGCTGAGGCCGGTGGTAGGATAGTGCAGCGTGATAGTATAACCCCCAACGGGAGGGGTATGGCCTCAGGGCAGCCGACGTGGATGATGGGGGTAGCAGGAACCACTCAGAGACGGTACGGTGTAGTTCAGGGTCTTTACTGGTAACAACGACAGACCCTCCCGGAGTACTTGCTAGCAAACGGGGCCTGGTCAGTCTTTGAGCAGATGGGATCTCCCCTGGCCAGGCGTAGTTGTAGGCCTCCCAAACTGACTGTACTCTTCTGGCTACCTTGCTAGAAGCTGATGTAAGTAGCCCACGTCCCTGAGTGTACCGTGTGGTGCTCACCCGTATGGCCGGTGACTCGGGGCCTTCTAATGGCTTCCGCTCCACGATGGCGGTGCTGGTCCCACGCGTGTGACCGTGCCTTCGGGCTTCTGGGCCAGAGGACCTGAAATCCCCTGCCCGACGGATTCTGCTGCTGGGTAGGAGTTAGTCCCCACAGCCTCGGACTCCGGGTCCGGTAAAGAATCTTCTTAGTCAGGGCGAGCTCTGTAGCTGCCAGCCCCTGACTCCTTGTAACTCTGCTGTTTCCTATGCTGCTTCTCTTCTCCACTCTCCTTGTCTCCAGGCTCAGGCCCCTGGACAGGGCCTGCCTGTGGAGCAGAGCCCATAGAGCAGCTCTGCTCCCTGTCTTCTCCTCTCAGAACCCTCTACCCTGCCTCAGCCCCAGGTTTATATAGGGGAAGTCCTTCCCCTCCCAAGACTGGGCAGGAGGTGTGGCATGCACAGGATCCCTGACCAAAGGACCTCCCACCTGCTCTCAGACGTAATATCTCTATCACTGTGGCAACCAGACCCCTGGGGTGTCACATTCCCCCCTAGTGAAATTTAGTACTCCGGGACTAAACACATTTTTGTAACATAACAAAGTATAAACAATAACATTACAATAAGGAAACGCATAAAGCTGGTCACGGCGTGTCCGTAACCGGGTGCAGTCTTTGAAGAAAGCAAGGTGTCCATTTCACCAAAACAGGGAGACGTAACCAGGTAGGGGTCTGTCCTACCCCGAGTCCTTAACAGTCTTTTAGTCCATCCTGGGTTACGCTCCACTAACTGTACAAAGGATTCCCGGTAAATCCACCAAGGACTCCTATAAATAACTGGAAACACATAATATTTACAAGATATGGCCGCTCTCAGTCCTCGGCCAGTGGGGATAAGGATTGGCTGCTCACAGTCCTCAGCCTGTGGGGAGATGGGATGGCTGCTCACAGTCCTCAGCCTGGTTAAGGATAGGGGACACACGGGAACAGTTCACACTTGTCCCAACGGGGACCATATTTTAATTAGCAACACAAGTACCCCTACGGGTAACTATGTACAGTTCCACTTTACCGTACTTCAGTAACGGCATCCTCCTGCTCCTTCTTGTGTGTAGGCTTCAGACCCGTCCGGGTCCTCTTGGCCTTCCTCGTATTGGTAGTACTGCAGCTCCTCCTCAGTCAGACGGTGTACATGGAGGGCGTACAGTCCTTTGGCACCCTTATGCCGGGTGAAGGTAACCACATCACCCGGATAGAGATCACGTCCGCGGTGCCCGTCCGGGCTGGTATGTTGTGCGAAAAGATCTGCGCCCAGGGGTGGCACTGTGGAGGTTGAGGGCGCCGTAGGGGCGGCAGCGCCCGGGGGTACTCGGCCTTGCGACCAGGCCGGGGGTGCTTTGGAAGTAGAGGGCGCTGTTGGAACAGCGGCGCCCTGGTTCACTAGGCCTTGCGACCGGGCCTGGAGAGGGTCGCCGTTGATGACGCCCGGGGTCAGAGGGTGCAACTTTGGGCCTGGGCGCGGGCTGGTGGTGGTAGTGCCCAGGGCTGGAGGGCTTGGCCGCAGGGCTTGTTGCGGGGGCTGGAGCAGGTCGGTGTCTGCAGCGCCCGGAATCGGCGGCTCCACCAGGGGGCCCGGGAGCAGGCTGACGCTGGCAGCGTCCGGGACAGGGAGACTCCTCTTACCTGCTCCCGCGACCGCTCCTGCGTCACGCGTCTTCTCCCGGCACTGGTCGGGGCCCGCGACGGCTGGGGCGCTGCCGATGCTGGGCAGCTTAGTCTGCTGCCGGTCCGCCATCTTGCTGTCCGTTCCTGGTGTCCTCCTCCCCCCTAGTGGACCGTGGCCTACCTTCCGGAGATCCTCTTCCGTAGGCCGCGGCTCCGCAGTCAATCGTCGGGGTAGAGGACCTGGCGTCGCGCTCCTGTGACGTCGGCGTCTGCTGGGCTCCTTCCAGGACCTTACGCAACGTCCGGACGTGAGGCGGGGCTTCAGTTCTCGCGCGCTTTCGGAGTCCACGCCCCTCTTCTTCCCGCGCGGCGTCTCCAAGATGGCGCCGGATGGCGGGAAAACTCCTCGGATGGCGGGAAGAAGGCAGAAGATGGCGCCGGATGGCGGGAAAACTCCACGGATGGCGGGAATCTTCACAGATGGCGGGACTCTTCACCACTGGTAAGTTTGAAAAGTCTCTTTTTCAGGCACGCAGTACCCGGTGGTTGCAGGCACGAAATCCTGCCGACTACGCCAAAGTTGACGCGCCCCTGGGCCTGTGTCGCGCTGCGGTGCGCACGCGGGCGCTTACCCGGAGCCGGATCCGTGGAGGGTTGTAATCTCGTGGCGGTGACCCGGTCCGTGCCCAGGGAGTCAAACTAGACGGCAGTCTATTAGTAGTAAATAGTTGATGACTACGCCACCCGTTGAGTGCAGCCAGGAAGCTGCTGCTGCAGGGCAGACCGCTGAGGCCGGTGGTAGGATAGTGCAGCGTGATAGTATAACCCCCAACGGGAGGGGTATGGCCTCAGGGCAGCCGACGTGGATGATGGGGGTAGCAGGAACCACTCAGAGACGGTACGGTGTAGTTCAGGGTCTTTACTGGTAACAACGACAGACCCTCCCGGAGTACTTGCTAGCAAACGGGGCCTGGTCAGTCTTTGAGCAGATGGGATCTCCCCTGGCCAGGCGTAGTTGTAGGCCTCCCAAACTGACTGTACTCTTCTGGCTACCTTGCTAGAAGCTGATGTAAGTAGCCCACGTCCCTGAGTGTACCGTGTGGTGCTCACCCGTATGGCCGGTGACTCGGGGCCTTCTAATGGCTTCCGCTCCACGATGGCGGTGCTGGTCCCACGCGTGTGACCGTGCCTTCGGGCTTCTGGGCCAGAGGACCTGAAATCCCCTGCCCGACGGATTCTGCTGCTGGGTAGGAGTTAGTCCCCACAGCCTCGGACTCCGGGTCCGGTAAAGAATCTTCTTAGTCAGGGCGAGCTCTGTAGCTGCCAGCCCCTGACTCCTTGTAACTCTGCTGTTTCCTATGCTGCTTCTCTTCTCCACTCTCCTTGTCTCCAGGCTCAGGCCCCTGGACAGGGCCTGCCTGTGGAGCAGAGCCCATAGAGCAGCTCTGCTCCCTGTCTTCTCCTCTCAGAACCCCCTACCCTGCCTCAGCCCCAGGTTTATATAGGGGAAGTCCTTCCCCTCCCAAGACTGGGCAGGAGGTGTGGCATGCACAGGATCCCTGACCAAAGGACCTCCCACCTGCTCTCAGACGTAATATCTCTATCACTGTGGCAACCAGACCCCTGGGGTGTCACATTTGCAGCCTACCGAGCTCAGGTCCACACTCCATCCTTACCCGGGAGTGGAATATCACACCTCTGGGTTGAGGTGCAATACCCCTGTAGCAGCCGAGTCCTCAGGGTGCTACACATTCATATTAAAACCATTTTTACATGCATAAAAAGTTGCAATTTGTACAAAATTATATTACTATGCAACATTTGACACACTGGATGTCAGCTCTTTTTTAACATTGAGAAGTGTGCTACCATGCTTAAAATGTTCTGCTTAAATAATTTGCACCAAATGTATCATTAGTGACGACATGTGATAAATATGGAATAATGGAGTTGAAGTGAGTACAAAAGATTTTGCTCAAATTATGCCATTTTTGATGAATGTGAACCATTGTGTTTTTATGTTACACCACAATATTAGCATATTTTATCTCACAATTGGTGGGCTTGTATTATTTCTATGTAGTTACATATTGGGCCCCAGGAATGATTTCCTCTGGTGGGTCCAAGGCTCAACAGTACGACGCTGCGTGCATGCTGTATATATACTACACGTGCGTGCTGTATATATACTACACTTGCTTGCTGTATATATACTACTCTTGCTTGCTGTATATATACTACACTTGCTTGCTGTATATATACTACACGTGCTTGCTGTATATATACTACACGTGCTTGCTGTATATATACTACACTTGCTTGCTGTATTTATACTACACTTGCTTGCTGTATATATACTACACTTGCTTGCCGTATATATACTACACTTGCTTGCTGTATATATGACGCGCCCCCTGGGCCAGTGTTGTTGGGGATACCCGGAGTTGGATCAGATGGGGGTTGTAGTCTCCGAGTGGCTGTGACCCGGTCCGTGCCCAGGGTGTCAAACTCAGTGTGTGGCAGTCCTTATGATGTTACTAGATGTTCTTTTTTGTCGACTACGCCACCCGTTGATTTGCGGTCAAAAGGCCGCCGCTGCAGCAGGGTCCGCTGAGGCTGTTGGTATGTGCGCAGCTTTGGTAGTATAACCCCCAACGGGAGGGGTATAGCCTCAGGGGGTCAGATGTAGAGGATGGTGGTTGTGAAGGTGCAGGATGAATCAGCAAGAAGACTCAGAGTCGGGCTGTGCAGTTCAGGGGTTTTTACTTACGGGTGTTCTTATGGTCACTCTGGCCTGAAGCGACCACCCGAGCCGTGCTGCGTCCACCAGGTCCTGGACTCGGCTAACCCCCAGGCAGTTCTGGAGCGTGGTCCTGAGCTCCTGTCTGACTTTCCCTCTCTTCTGGCCGTTCTCACCAGGGATCCACCTATGTCCGGCTCCCTCGGGTCTCTTGGTGGGTACACCTCCTCTGGGTTCCCTGACCCTATACTTGGTCTGCCTTCCTGGTGGATTTGGTGAGGGTCATGGCAGATCCTGCCCACGACCTCCGGTCTCTGGCTAAGGTGTGCTTTTCTCTCTGCCAGCTTGGGATCCGGTACCCTGGGTGCCAACCCTTCACCCTGTTGTTTGTATTCTGGGGTCTTGGGGTTCCTGCTTGTTTTCTCTGGGTCCTTCCGACTCCTCTCTCTCTCTTGGCCTTGGAGCTGGGCCCAGCCGGAACCACAACTCCCTGTCAGCCCTTCTGGCTGAGCTTCTCTGCTCTGCTCCTCTGACTAAACTCTGACAGACTGACCCTGATCTAAGATGGTGCCCACCTTATATACTCCCTCTATGTGTGAGCTCAGGTGACCAGCACCCAATGAGCTCCTAGCTTTACCCAGGCTGCTCCCCCTATCTGCCCCTACACTACTGGGATGTTCCACCCCCCTCCCACTCCAGCCAGGAACAGACACTGTCGTACCTGCACATTTCTCTAGTGGGAGTACCATCGGTCTGTTCCCCGGAAATGGGATGTGTGTAGTGCATGCAGCCTACTAGCTCAGTTCCACACTCCATCCTTACCCGGGAGTGGAATATCACACCTCTGGGTTGAGGTGCAATACCCCTGTAGCGGCCGAATCCTCAGGGTGCTACATTCATACTACACTTGCTTGCTGTATATATACTACACTTGCTTGCTGTATTTATACTACACTTGCTTGCTGTATATATACTACACTTGCTTGCTGTATATATACTACACGTGCTTGCTGTATATATACTACACGTGCTTGCTGTATATATACTACACTTGCTTGCTGTATTTATACTACACTTGCTTGCTGTATATATACTACACTTGCTTGCTGTATATATACTACACGTGCTTGCTGTATATATACTACACGTGCTTGCTGTATATATACTACACTTGCTTGCCGTATATATACTACACTTGCTTGCTGTATATATACTACACTTGCTTGCTGTATATGTACTACACTTGCTTGCTGTATATATACTACACTTGCTTGCTGTATTTATACTACACTTGCTTGCTGTATATATACTACACTTGCTTGCTGTATATATACTACACGTGCTTGCTGTATATATACTACACTTGCTTGCTGTATATATACTACACTTGCTTGCTTGCTGTATATATACTACACTTGCTTGCTGTATATATACTACACGTGCTTGCTGTATATATACTACACTTGCTTGCTGTATTTATACTACACTTGCTTGCTGTATATATACTACACTTGCTTGCTGTATATATACTACACTTGCTTGCTTGCTGTATATATACTACACTTGCTGGCTGTATATATACTACACGTGCTTGCTGTATATATACTACACTTGCTTGCTGTATATATACTACACTTGCTTGCTGTATATATACTACACTTGCTTGCTGTATTTATACTACACTTGCTTGCTGTATATATACTACACTTGCTTGCTGTATATATACTACACGTGCTTGCTGTATATATACTACACGTGCTTGCTGTATATATACTACACTTGCTTGCTGTATATATACTACACGTGCTTGCTGTATATATACTACACTTGCTTGCTGTATATATACTACACTTGCTTGCTTGCTGTATATATACTACACTTGCTTGCTGTATATATACTACACGTGCTTGCTGTATATATACTACACTTGCTTGCTGTATTTATACTACACTTGCTTGCTGTATATATACTGCACTTGCTTGCTGTATATATACTGCACTTGCTTGTTGTATATATACTACTCTTGCTTGCTGTATATATACTACTCTTGCTTGCTGTATATATACTACACGTGCTTGCTGTATATATACTACACTTGCTTGCTGTATATATACTACACGTGCTTGCTGTATATATACTACACGTGCTTGCTGTATATATACTACACTTGCTTGCTGTATATATACTACACGTGCTTGCTTGCTGTATATATACTACACTTGCTGGCTGTATATATACTACACGTGCTTGCTGTATATATACTACACTTGCTTGCTTGCTGTATATATACTACACTTGCTGGCTGTATATATACTACACGTGCTTGCTGTATATATACTACACTTGCTTGCTGTATATATACTACACTTGCTTGCTGTATATATACTACACTTCCTTGCTGTATTTATACTACACTTGCTTGCTGTATATATACTACACTTGCTTGCTGTATATATACTACACGTGCTTGCTGTATATATACTACACTTGCTTGCTGTATATATACTACACGTGCTTGCTGTATATATACTACACGTGCTTGCTGTATATATACTACACTTGCTTGCTGTATATATACTACACGTGCTTGCTGTATATATACTACACTTGCTTGCTGTATATATACTACACTTGCTTGCTGTATATATACTACACGTGCTTGCTGTATATATACTACACTGGCTTGCTGTATATATACTACACGTGCTTGCTGTATATATACTACACATGCTTGCTGTATATATACTACACTTGCTTGCTGTATATATACTACACTTGCTTGCTGTATATATACTACACGTGCTTGCTGTATATATACTACACGTGCATGCTGTATATATACTACACGTGCTTGCTGTATATATACTACACGTGCTTGCTGTATATATACTACACGTGCTTGCTGTATATATACTACACGTGCTTGCTGTATATATACTACACTTGCTTGCTGTATATATACTACACGTGCTTGCTGTATATATACTACACTTGCTTGCTGTATATATACTACACGAGCATGCTGTATATATACTACACGTGCATGCTGTATATATACTACACTTGCTTGCTGTATATATACTACACGTGCTTGCTGTATATATACTACACGTGCTTGCTGTATATATACTACACTTGCTTGCTGTATATATACTACACTTGCTTGCTGTATATATACTACACTTGCTTGCTGTATATATACTACACGTGCATGCTGTATATATACTACACGTGCATGCTGTATATATACTACACTTGCTTGCTGTATATATACTACACTTGCTTGCTGTATATATACTACACGTGCTTGCTGTATATATACTACACTTGCTTGCTGTATATATACTACACGTGCTTGCTGTATATATACTACACTTGCTTGCTGTATTTATACTACACTTGCTTGCTGTATATATACTACACGTGCTTGCTGTATATATACTACACGTGTTTGCTGTATATATACTACACTTGCTTGCTGTATATATACTACACGTGCTTGCTGTATATATACTACACTTGCTTGCTGTATATATACTACACTTGCTTGCTGTATTTATACTACACTTGCTTGCTGTATATATACTACACTTGCTTGCTGTATATATACTACACGTGCTTGCTGTATATACACTACACTGGCTTGCTGTATATATACTACACGTGCTTGCTGTATATATACTACACTTGCTTGCTGTATATATACTACACGTGCTTGCTGTATATACACTACACTGGCTTGCTGTATATATACTACACTTGCTTGCTGTATATATACTACACTTGCTTGCTGTATATATACTACACTTGCTTGCCGTATATATACTACACTTGCTTGCTGTATATATACTACACGTGCTTGCTGTATATATACTACACTTGCTTGCTGTATATATACTACACTTGCTTGCTGTAGATATACTACACTTGCTTGCTGTATATATACTACACTTGCTTGCTTGCTGTATATATACTACACTTGCTTGCTGTATATATGCTACACTTGCTTGCTGTATATATACTACACGTGCTTGCTGTATATATACTACACTGGCTTGCTGTATATATACTACACGTGCTTGCTGTATATATACTACACTTGCTTGCTGTATATATACTACACTTGCTTGCTGTATATATACTACACGTGCTTGCTGTATATATACTACACGTGCATGCTGTATATATACTACACGTGCTTGCTGTATATATACTACACGTGCTTGCTGTATATATACTACACGTGCTTGCTGTATATATACTACACGTGCATGCTGTATATATACTACACTTGCTTGCTGTATATATACTACACGTGCTTGCTGTATATATACTACACGTGCTTGCTGTATATATACTACACGTGCTTGCTGTATATATACTACACGTGCTTGCTGTATATATACTACACGTGCATGCTGTATATATACTACACGTGCTTGCTGTATATATACTACACGTGCTTGTTGTATATATACTACACTTGCTTGCTGGCTGTATATATACTACACTTGCTTGCTGTATATATACTACACTTGCTTGCTGTATATATACTACACTTGCTTGCTGTATATATACTACACGTGCTTGCTGTATATATACTACACTTGCTTGCTGGCTGTATATATACTACACTTGCTTGCTGTATATATACTACACTTGCTTGCTGTATATAAACTACACTTGCTTGCTGTATATATACTACACTTGCTTGCTGTATATATACTACACGTGCTTGCTGGCTGTATATATACTACACTTGCTTGCTGTATATATACTACACTTGCTTGCTGGCTGTATATATACTACACTTGCTTGCTGTATATATACTACACTTGCTTGCTGGCTGTATATATACTACACTTGCTTGCTGTATATATGCTACACTTGCTTGCTGTATATATACTACACGTGCTTGCTGTATATATACTACACTTGCTTGCTGTATATATACTACACGTGCTTGCTGTATATATACTACACTTGCTTGCTGTATATATACTACACTTGCTTGCTGTATATATACTACACTTGCTTGCTGTATATAAACTACACTTGCTTGCTGTATATATACTACACGTGCATGCTGTATATATACTACACTTGCTTGCTGGCTGTATATATACTACACTTGCTTGCTGTATATATACTACACTTGCTTGCTGTATATATACTACACTTGCTTGCTGGCTGTATATATACTACACGTGCTTGCTGTATATATACTACACTTGCTTGCTGTATATATACTACACGTGCTTGCTGTATATATACTACACGTGCATGCTGTATATATACTACACATGCTTGCTGTATATATACTACACGTGCTTGCTGTATATATGCTACACGTGCTTGCTGTATATATACTACACTTGCTTGCTGTATATATACTACACGTGCTTGCTGTATATATACTACACGTGCTAGCTGTATATATACTACACTTGCTTGCTGTATATATGCTACACGTGCTTGCTGTATATATACTACACTTGCTTGCTGTATATATACTACACTTGCTTGCTGTATATATACTACACGTGCTTGCTGTATATATACTACACTTGCTTGCTGTATATATACTACACGTGCTTGCTGTATATATACTACACTTGCTTGCTGTATATATACTACTCTTGCTTGCCGTATATATACTACACGTGCTTGCTGTATATATACTACACTTGCTTGCTGTATATATACTACACTTGCTTGCTGTATATATACTACTCTTGCTTGCCGTATATATACTATATGTGCTTGCTGCATATATACTACACTTGCTTGCTGTATATATACTACTCTTGCTTGCTGTATATATACTACACTTGCTTGCTGTATATATACTACTCTTGCTTGCCGTATATATACTATATGTGCTTGCTGCATATATACTACACTTGCTTGCTGTATATATACTACACTTGCTTGCTGTATTTATACTACACTTGCTTGCTGTATATATACTACACGTGCTAGCTGTATATATACTACACTTGCTTGCTGTATATATGCTACACGTGCTTGTTGTATATATACTACACATGCTTGCTGTATATATACTACACTTGCTTGCTGTATATATACTACACGTGCTTGCTGTATAAATACTACACTTGCATGCTGTATATATACTACACTTGCTGGCTGTATATATACTACACTTGCTTGCTGTATATATACTACACTTGCTTGCTGTATATAAACTACACTTGCTTGCTGTATATATACTACACTTGCTTGCTGTATATATACTACACGTGCATGCTGTATATATACTACACTTGCTTGCTGGCTGTATATATACTACACTTGCTTGCTGTATATATACTACACTTGCTTGCTGTATATATACTACACTTGCTTGCTGTATATATACTACACTTGCTTGCTGTATATATACTACACTTGCTTGCTGTATATATGCTACACTTGCTTGCTGTATATATACTACACGTGCTTGCTGTATATATACTACACTTGCTTGCTGTATATATACTACACGTGCTTGCTGTATATATACTACACTTGCTTGCTGGCTGTATATATACTACACTTGCTTGCTGTATATATACTACACTTGCTTGCTGTATATATACTACACTTGCTTGCTGTATATAAACTACACTTGCTTGCTGTATATATACTACACGTGCATGCTGTATATATACTACACTTGCTTGCTGGCTGTATATATACTACACTTGCTTGCTGTATATATACTACACTTGCTTGCTGTATATATACTACACTTGCTTGCTGTATATATACTACACTTGCTTGCCGTATATATGCTACACTTGCTTGCTGTATATATACTACACGTGCTTGCTGTATATATACTACACTTGCTTGCTGTATATATACTACACGTGCTTGCTGTATATATACTACACTTGCTTGCTGGCTGTATATATACTACACTTGCTTGCTGTATATATACTACACGTGCTTGCTGTATATATACTACACTTGCTTGCTGTATATATACTACACGTGCTTGCTGTATATATACTACACTTGCTTGCTGGCTGTATATATACTACACTTGCTTGCTGTATATATACTACACTTGCTTGCTGTATATATACTACACTTGCTTGCTGTATATAAACTACACTTGCTTGCTGTATATATACTACACGTGCATGCTGTATATATACTACACTTGCTTGCTGGCTGTATATATACTACACTTGCTTGCTGTATATATACTACACTTGCTTGCTGTATATATACTACACTTGCTTGCTGTATATATACTACACTTGCTTGCCGTATATATGCTACACTTGCTTGCTGTATATATACTACACTTGCTTGCTGTATATATACTACACTTGCTTGCTGTATATATACTACACTTGCTTGCTGTATATATGCTACACTTGCTTGCTGTATATATACTACACGTGCTTGCTGTATATATACTACACGTGCTTGCTGTATATATACTACACTTGCTTGCTGTATATATACTACACTTGCTTGCTGTATATATACTACACGTGCTTGCTGTATATATACTACACTTGCTTGCTGTATATATACTACACGTGCTTGCTGTATATATACTACACTTGCTTGCTGGCTGTATATATACTACACTTGCTTGCTGTATATATACTACACTTGCTTGCTGTATATATACTACACTTGCTTGCTGTATATAAACTACACTTGCTTGCTGTATATATACTACACGTGCATGCTGTATATATAATACACGTGCTTGCTGTATATATACTACACATGCTTGCTGTATATATGCTACACTTGCTTGCTGTATATATACTACACGTGCTTGCTGTATATATACTACACGTGCATGCTGTATATATACTACACATGCTTGCTGTATATATACTACACGTGCTTGCTGTATATATGCTACACGTGCTTGCTGTATATATACTACACTTGCTTGCTGTATATATACTACACGTGCATGCTGTATATATACTACACTTGCTTGCTGTATATATGCTACACGTGCTTGCTGTATATATACTACACTTGCTTGCTATATATATACTACACTTGCTTGCTGTATATATACTACACGTGCTAGCTGTATATATACTACACTTGCTTGCTGTATATATACTACACGTGCTTGCTGTATATATACTACACTTGCTTGCTGTATATATACTACTCTTGCTTGCCGTATATATACTACACGTGCTTGCTGTATATATACTACACTTGCTTGCTGTATATATACTACACTTGCTTGCTGTATATATACTACTCTTGCTTGCCGTATATATACTACACGTGCTAGATGTATATATACTACACTTGCTTGCTGTATATATACTACACGTGCTTGCTGTATATATACTACACGTGCATGCTGTATATATACTACACATGCTTGCTGTATATATACTACACGTGCTTGCTGTATATATGCTACACGTGCTTGCTGTATATATACTACACTTGCTTGCTGTATATATACTACACGTGCATGCTGTATATATACTACACTTGCTTGCTGTATATATGCTACACGTGCTTGCTGTATATATACTACACTTGCTTGCTGTATATATACTACACTTGCTTACTGTATATATACTACACGTGCTAGCTGTATATATACTACACTTGCTTGCTGTATATATACTACACGTGCTTGCTGTATATATACTACACTTGCTTGCTGTATATATACTACTCTTGCTTGCCGTATATATACTACACGTGCTTGCTGTATATATACTACACTTGCTTGCTGCATATATACTACACTTGCTTGCTGTATATATACTACTCTTGCTTGCTGCATATATACTACACTTGCTTGCTGTATTTATACTACACTTGCTTGCTGTATATATACTACACTTGCTTGCTGTATATATACTACACTTGCTTGCTGTATATATACTACACTTGCTTGCTGTATATATGCTACACGTGCTTGTTGTATATATACTACACATGCTTGCTGTATATATACTACACTTGCTTGCTGTATATATACTACACGTGCTTGCTGTATAAATACTACACTTGCATGCTGTATATATACTACACTTGCTTGCTGTATATATACTACACTTGCTTGCTGTATATATACTACACTTGCTTGCTGTATATATACTACACGTGCTAGCTGTATATATACTACACTTGCTTGCTGTATAAATACTACACTTGCTTGCTGTATATATACTACACTTGCTTGCTGTATATATACTACACTTGCTTGCTGTATATATACTACACTTGCTTGCTGTATATATACTATACGTGCTTGCTGTATATATACTACACTTGCTTGCTGTATTTATACTACACTTGCTTGCTGTATATATACTACACTTGCTTGCTGTATATATACTACACGTGCTTGCTGTATATATACTACACGTGCTAGCTGTATATATACTACACTTGCTTGCTGTATAAATACTACACTTGCTTGCTGTATATATACTACACTTGCTTGCTGTATATATACTATACGTGCTTGCTGTATATATACTACACTTGCTTGCTGTATTTATACTACACTTGCTTGCTGTATATATACTACACTTGCTTGCTGTATATATACTACACGTGCTTGCTGTATATATACTACACGTGCTAGCTGTATATATACTACACTTGCTTGCTGTATAAATACTACACTTGCTTGCTGTATATATACTACACTTGCTTGCTGTATATATACTACACTTGCTTGCTGTATATAAACTACACTTGCTTGCTGTATATATACTACACTTGCTTGCTGTATATATACTACACTTGCTTGCTGTATATAAACTACACTTGCTTGCTGTATAAATACTACTCTTGCTTGCTGTATATATACTACACTTGCTTGCTGTATATATACTACACTTGCTTGCTGTATATAAACTACACTTGCTTGCTGTATATATACTACACTTGCTTGCTGTATATATACTACACTTGCTTGCTGTATATATACTACACTTGCTTGCTGTATAAATACTACTCTTGCTTGCTGTATATATACTACACTTGCTTGCTGTATATATACTACACTTGCTTGCTGTATATATACTACACTTGCTTGCTGTATATATACTACACTTGCTTGCTGTATATAAACTACACTTGCTTGCTGTATATATACTACACTTGCTTGCTGTATAAATACTACTCTTGCTTGCTGTATATATACTACACTTGCTTGCTGTATATATACTACACTTGCTTGCTGTATATATACTACACTTGCTTGCTGTATATAAACTACACTTGCTTGCTGTATATATACTACACTTGCTTGCTGTATATATACTACACTTGCTTGCTGTATATATACTACACTTGCTTGCTGTATATATACTACTCTTGCTTGCTGTATATATACTACACGTGCTTGCTGTATATATACTACACTTGCTTGCTGTATATATACTACACTTGCTTGCTGTATATAAACTACACTTGCTTGCTGTTTATATACTACACGTGCTTGCTGTATAAATACTACACTTGCTTGCAGTATATATACTACACGTGCTAGCTGTATATATACTACACTTGCTTGCTGTATATATACTACACTTGCTTGCTGTATAAATACTACACTTGCTTGCTGTATATATACTACACTTGCTTGCTGTATAAATACTACACTTGCTTGCTGTATATATACTACACGTGCTAGCTGTATATATACTACACTTGCTTGCTGTATATATACTACACTTGCTTGCTGTATATATACTACACTTGCTTGCTGTATATATACTACTCTTGCTTGCTGTATATATACTACACGTGCTTGCTGTATATATACTACACTTGCTTGCTGTATATATACTACACGTGCTAGCTGTATATATACTACACTTGCTTGCTGTTTATATACTACACTTGCTTGCTGTATATATGCTACACTTGCTTGCTGTTTATATACTACACGTGCTTGCTGTATATATACTACACTTGCTTGCTGTATATATACTACACTTGCTTGCTGTATAAATACTACACTTGCTTGCTGTATATATACTACACGTGCTTGCTGTATATATACTACACGTGCTTGCTGTATATATACTACACTTGCTTGCTGTATATATACTACACGTGCTAGCTGTATATATACTACACTTGCTTGCTGTTTATATACTACACTTGCTTGCTGTATATATACTACACTTGCTTGCTGTTTATATACTACACGTGCTTGCTGTATATATACTACACTTGCTTGCTGTATATATACTACACTTGCTTGCTGTATAAATACTACACTTGCTTGCTGTATATATACTACACGTGCTTGCTGTATATATACTACACGTGCTTGCTGTATATATACTACACTTGCTTGCTGTATATATACTACACGTGCTAGCTGTATATATACTACACTTGCTTGCTGTTTATATACTACACGTGCTTGCTGTATAAATACTACACTTGCTTGCTGTATATATACTACACTTGCTTGCTGTATAAATACTACACTTGCTTGCTGTATATATACTACACGTGCTTGCTGTATAAATACTACACTTGCTTGCTGTATATATACTACACTTGCTTGCTGTATATATACTACACTTGCTTGCTGTATAAATACTACACTTGCTTGCTGTATATATACTACACGTGCTTGCTGTATAAATACTACACTTGCTTGCTGTATATATACTACACTTGCTTGCTGTATAAATACTACACATGCTTGATGTATATATACTACACTTGCTTGCTGTTTATATACTACACGTGCTTGCTGTATAAATACTACACGTGCTTGCTGTATATATACTACACTTGCTTGCTGTTTATATACTACACTTGCTTGCTGTATATATACTACACTTGCTTGCTGTATAAATACTACACTTGCTTGCTGTATATATACTACACGTGCTAGCTGTATATATACTACACTTGCTTGCTGTATATATACTACACTTGCTTGCTGTATATATACTACACTTGCTTGCTGTATATATACTACTCTTGCTTGCTGTATATATACTACACGTGCTTGCTGTATATATACTACACTTGCTTGCTGTATATATACTACACTTGCTTGCTGTATATATACTACTCTTGCTTGCTGTATATATACTACACGTGCTTGCTGTATATATACTACACTTGCTTGCTGTATATATACTACACGTGCTAGCTGTATATATACTACACTTGCTTGCTGTATATATACTACACTTGCTTGCTGTATATATACTACACTTGCTTGCTGTATATATACTACTCTTGCTTGCTGTATATATACTACACGTGCTTGCTGTATATATACTACACTTGCTTGCTGTATATATACTACACTTGCTTGCTGTATATATACTACTCTTGCTTGCTGTATATATACTACACGTGCTTGCTGTATATATACTACACTTGCTTGCTGTATATATACTACACTTGCTTGCTGTTTATATACTACACTTGCTTGCTGTATATATACTACACTTGCTTGCTGTTTATATACTACACTTGCTTGCTGTATATATACTACACTTGCTTGCTGTATATATACTACACTTGCTTGCTGTATATATACTACTCTTGCTTGCTGTATATATACTACACGTGCTTGCTGTATATATACTACACTTGCTTGCTGTATATATACTACACGTGCTAGCTGTATATATACTACACTTGCTTGCTGTTTATATACTACACTTGCTTGCTGTATAAATACTACACTTGCTTGCTGTATATATACTACACGTGCTAGCTGTATATATACTACACTTGCTTGCTGTATAAATACTACACGTGCTTGCTGTATATATACTACACTTGCTTGCTGTTTATATACTACACTTGCTTGCTGTATATATACTACACTTGCTTGCTGTATATATACTACACTTGCTTGCTGTTTATATACTACACGTGCTTGCTGTATAAATACTACACTTGCTTGCTGTATATATACTACACTTGCTTGCTGTATATATACTACACTTGCTTGCTGTATAAATACTACACTTGCTTGCTGTATATATACTACACGTGCTTGCTGTATATATACTACACGTGCTTGCTGTATATATACTACACGTGCTTGCTGTATATATACTACACTTGCTTGCTGTATATATAATACACGTACTTGCTGTATATATACTGCACGTGCTTGATGTATATATACTACACTTGCTTGCTGTATATATAATACACTTGCTTGCTGTATATATACTACACTTGCTTGCTGTATATATAATACACTTGCTTGCTGTATATATACTACACGTGCTTGCTGTATATATACTACACTTGCTTGCTGTATATATACTACACTTGCTTGCTGTATATATACTACACTTGCTTGCTGTATATATACTACACTTGCTTGCTGTATATATAATACACGTGCTTGCTGTATATATACTACACTTGCTTGCTGTATATATAATACACGTACTTACTGTATATATACTACACGTGCTTGATGTATATATACTACACTTGCTTGCTGTATATATAATACACTTGCTTGCTGTATATATACTACACTTGCTTGCTGTATATATACTACACTTGCTTGCTGTATATATACTACACTTGCTTGCTGTATATATACTACACTTGCTTGCTGTATATATAATACACGTGCTTGCTGTATATATACTACACTTGCTTGCTGTATATAAACTACACTTGCTTGCTGTATATATACTACACTTGCTTGCTGTATATATAATACACGTGCTTGCTGTATATATACTACACTTGCTTGCTGTATATATAATACACGTGCTTGCTGTATATATACTACACGTGCTTGCTGTATATATACTACACTTGCTTGCTGTATATATAATACACGTGCTTGCTGTATATATACTACACGTGCTTGCTGTATATATACTACACTTGCTTGCTGTATATATAATACACGTGCTTGCTGTATATATACTACACGTGCTTGCTGTATATATACTACACTTGCTTGCTGTATATATAATACACGTGCTTGCTGTATATATACTACACGTGCTTGCTGTATATATACTACACTTGCTTGCTGTATATATAATACACGTGCTTGCTGTATATATACTACACGTGCTTGCTGTATATATAATACACGTGCTTGCTGTATATATACTACACGTGCTTGCTGTATATATAATACACGTGCTTGCTGTATATATACTACACGTGCTTGCTGTATATATACTACACTTGCTTGCTGTATATATACTACACTTGCTTGCTGTATATATAATACACGTGCTTGCTGTATATATACTACACTTGCTTGCTGTATATATAATACACGTGCTTGCTGTATATATACTACACGTGCTTGCTGTATATATACTACACTTGCTTGCTGTATATATAATACACGTGCTTGCTGTATATATACTACACGTGCTTGCTGTATATATACTACACTTGCTTGCTGTATATATAATACACGTGCTTGCTGTATATATACTACACGTGCTTGCTGTATATATAATACACGTGCTTGCTGTATATATACTACACTTGCTTGCTGTATATATAATACACGTGCTTGCTGTATATATAATACACGTGCTTGCTGTTTATATACTACACTTGCTTGCTGTATATAAACTACACTTGCTTGCTGTATATATACTACACTTGCTTGCTGTATATATAATACACGTGCTTGCTGTATATATACTACACTTGCTTGCTGTATATATACTACACGTGCTTGCTGTATATATACTACACGTGCTTGCTGTATATATACTACACTTGCTTGCTGTATATATACTACACGTGCTTGCTGTATATATACTACACTTGCTTGCTGTATATATACTACACGTGCTTGCTGTATTTACACTACACTGGCTTGCTGTATATATACTACACTTGCTTGCTGTATATATACTACACTTGCTTGCTGTATATATACTACACTTGCTTGCCGTATATATACTACACTTGCTTGCTGTATATATACTACACGTGCTTGCTGTATATATACTACACTTGCTTGCTGTATATATACTACACTTGCTTGCTGTATATATACTACACTTGCTTGCTGTATATATACTACACTTGCTTGCTTGCTGTATATATACTACACTTGCTTGCTGTATATATACTACACGTGCTTGCTGTATATATACTACACTTGCTTGCTGTATTTATACTACACTTGCTTGCTGTATATATACTACACTTGCTTGCTTGCTGTATATATGCTACACTTGCTTGCTGTATATATACTACACTTGCTTGCTGTATATATACTACACTTGCTTGCTTGCTGTATATATGCTACACTTGCTTGCTGTATATATACTACACGTGCTTGCTGTATATATACTACACTTGCTTGCTGTATATATACTACACTTGCTTGCTGTATATATACTACACGTGCTTGCTGTATATATACTACACTTGCTTGCTGGCTGTATATATACTACACTTGCTTGCTGGCTGTATATATACTACACTTGCTTGCTGTATATATACTACACTTGCTTGCTGTATATATACTACACTTGCTTGCTGTATATATGCTACACTTGCTTGCTGTATATATACTACACGTGCTTGCTGTATATATACTACACTTGCTTGCTGTATATATACTACACGTGTTTGCTGTATATATACTACACTTGCTTGCTGGCTGTATATATACTACACTTGCTTGCTGTATATATACTACACTTGCTTGCTGTATATATACTACACTTGCTTGCTGTATATAAACTACACTTGCTTGCTGTATATATACTACACTTGCATGCTGTATATATACTACACTTGCTTGCTGGCTGTATATATACTACACTTGCTTGCTGTATATATACTACACTTGCTTGCTGGCTGTATATATACTACACGTGCTTGCTGTATATATACTACACATGCTTGCTGTATATATGCTACACTTGCTTGCTGTATATATACTACACGTGCTTGCTGTATATATACTACACGTGCATGCTGTATATATACTACACATGCTTGCTGTATATATACTACACGTGCTTGCTGTATATATGCTACACGTGCTTGCTGTATATATACTACACTTGCTTGCTGTATATATACTACACGTGCATGCTGTATATATACTACACTTGCTTGCTGTATATATACTACACTTGCTTGCTGTATATATAATACACGTGCTTGCTGTATATATACTACACATGCTTGCTGTATATATACTACACATGCTTGCTGTATATGTCGGGGAAAAAGAGAATATATATATTTGTAACTTTTATACTTTTGTAACTTTTATACGCTTTTTTGCTAATGTACTAACCACCATTTTGTGTCATATAACAATAAGCTTTCCTTGCTACATAATACTCAAATCGAAACTTAAACTAAGACATTTCCAGTGTTGCCAAGACATTTCAGAGAAACGAAACAAGATTATAAGCTGACGGCTGCAATATCTGCCCAGAGACTGAGATAAGGAGATGTGGACCAATCAGGAGTGGCCAGACATTGGACTTTCATGGCTTACCCCGCCCCGGACAACCCCTTTCCCCTCCCATTATGTAGTGTATTTAGATTTGTGCATGTAAAAAAAATAAATGCAGAACAATGCTGAGGACGTTGACTGTAGTAGTCTTCTGAGCATGCTCTGAGCTTGAACCAGCTTGTTGTCTGACTCATTCTTTGAATGGTTGACCCATGCTCATAGTTTGAATTTGGAGTGACTGGAGGACGAGTGGAATGTCATCACGACCCCCACATATATATACTACACTTGCTTGCTGTATATATACTACACTTGCTTGCCGTATATATACTACACTTGCTTGCTGTATATATACTACACGTGCTTGCTGTATATATACTACACTTGCTTGCTGTATATATACTACACGTGCTTGCTGTATATATACTACACTTGCTTGCTGTATATATACTACACGTGCTTGCTGTATATACACTACACTGGCTTGCTGTATATATACTACACTTGCTTGCTGTATATATACTACACTTGCTTGCTGTATATATACTACACTTGCTTGCCGTATATATACTACACTTGCTTGCTGTATATATACTACACGTGCTTGCTGTATATATACTACACTTGCTTGCTGTATATATACTACACTTGCTTGCTGTATATATACTACACTTGCTTGCTGTATATATACTACACTTGCTTGCTTGCTGTATATATACTACACGTGCTTGCTGTATATATACTACACTTGCTTGCTGTATATATACTACACTTGCTTGCCGTATATATACTACACTTGCTTGCTGTATATATACTACACGTGCTTGCTGTATATATACTACACTTGCTTGCTGTATTTATACTACACTTGCTTGCTGTATATATACTACACTTGCTTGCTTGCTGTATATATGCTACACTTGCTTGCTGTATATATACTACACTTGCTTGCTGTATATATACTACACTTGCTTGCTTGCTGTATATATGCTACACTTGCTTGCTGTATATATACTACACGTGCTTGCTGTATATATACTACACTTGCTTGCTGTATATATACTACACTTGCTTGCTGTATATATACTACACGTGCTTGCTGTATATATACTACACTTGCTTGCTGTATATATACTACACTTGCTTGCTGTATATATACTACACGTGCTTGCTGTATATATACTACACGTGCATGCTGTATATATACTACACGTGCTTGCTGTATATATATACACGTGCTTGCTGTATATATACTACACGTGCTTGCTGTATATATACTACACGTGCATGCTGTATATATACTACACTTGCTTGCTGTATATATACTACACGTGCTTGCTGTATATATACTACACGTGCTTGCTGTATATATACTACACGTGCATGCTGTATATATACTACACGTGCTTGCTGTATATATACTACACGTGCTTGCTGTATATATACTACACGTGCTTGCTGTATATATACTACACGTGCATGCTGTATATATACTACACTTGCTTGCTGGCTGTATATATACTACACTTGCTTGCTGTATATATACTACACTTGCTTGCTGTATATATACTACACTTGCTTGCTGTATATATACTACACGTACTTGCTGTATATATACTACACTTGCTTGCTGGCTGTATATATACTACACTTGCTTGCTGTATATATACTACACTTGCTTGCTGTATATAAACTACACTTGCTTGCTGTATATATACTACACTTGCTTGCTGTATATATACTACACGTGCATGCTGTATATATACTACACTTGCTTGCTGGCTGTATATATACTACACTTGCTTGCTGTATATATACTACACTTGCTTGCTGGCTGTATATATACTACACTTGCTTGCTGTATATATACTACACTTGCTTGCTGTATATATACTACACTTGCTTGCTGTATATATGCTACACTTGCTTGCTGTATATATACTACACGTGCTTGCTGTATATATACTACACTTGCTTGCTGTATATATACTACACGTGCTTGCTGTATATATACTACACTTGCTTGCTGGCTGTATATATACTACACTTGCTTGCTGTATATATACTACACTTGCTTGCTGTATATATACTACACTTGCTTGCTGTATATAAACTACACTTGCTTGCTGTATATATACTACACTTGCATGCTGTATATATACTACACTTGCTTGCTGGCTGTATATATACTACACTTGCTTGCTGTATATATACTACACTTGCTTGCTGGCTGTATATATACTACACGTGCTTGCTGTATATATACTACACATGCTTGCTGTATATATGCTACACTTGCTTGCTGTATATATACTACACGTGCTTGCTGTATATATACTACACGTGCATGCTGTATATATACTACACATGCTTGCTGTATATATACTACACGTGCTTGCTGTATATATGCTACACGTGCTTGCTGTATATATACTACACTTGCTTGCTGTATATATACTACACGTGCATGCTGTATATATACTACACTTGCTTGCTGTATATATACTACACTTGCTTGCTGTATATATAATACACGTGCTTGCTGTATATATACTACACATGCTTGCTGTATATATACTACACATGCTTGCTGTATATATACTACACTTGCTTGCTGTATATATACTACACTTGCTTGCCGTATATATACTACACTTGCTTGCTGTATATATACTACACGTGCTTGCTGTATATATACTACACTTGCTTGCTGTATATATACTACACGTGCTTGCTGTATATATACTACACTTGCTTGCTGTATATATACTACACGTGCTTGCTGTATATACACTACACTGGCTTGCTGTATATATACTACACTTGCTTGCTGTATATATACTACACTTGCTTGCTGTATATATACTACACTTGCTTGCCGTATATATACTACACTTGCTTGCTGTATATATACTACACGTGCTTGCTGTATATATACTACACTTGCTTGCTGTATATATACTACACTTGCTTGCTGTATATATACTACACTTGCTTGCTGTATATATACTACACTTGCTTGCTTGCTGTATATATACTACACTTGCTTGCTGTATATATACTACACTTGCTTGCTGTATTTATACTACACTTGCTTGCTGTATATATACTACACTTGCTTGCTTGCTGTATATATGCTACACTTGCTTGCTGTATATATACTACACTTGCTTGCTGTATATATACTACACGTGCTTGCTGTATATATACTACACTTGCTTGCTGTATATATACTACACGTGCTTGCTGTATATATACTACACGTGCATGCTGTATATATACTACACGTGCTTGCTGTATATATACTACACGTGCTTGCTGTATATATACTACACGTGCTTGCTGTATATATACTACACGTGCATGCTGTATATATACTACACTTGCTTGCTGTATATATACTACACGTGCTTGCTGTATATATACTACACGTGCTTGCTGTATATATACTACACGTGCATGCTGTATATATACTACACGTGCTTGCTGTATATATACTACACGTGCTTGCTGTATATATACTACACGTGCTTGCTGTATATATACTACACGTGCATGCTGTATATATACTACACGTGCTTGTTGTATATATACTACACTTGCTTGCTGGCTGTATATATACTACACTTGCTTGCTGTATATATACTACACTTGCTTGCTGTATATATACTACACTTGCTTGCTGTATATATACTACACGTGCTTGCTGTATATATACTACACTTGCTTGCTGGCTGTATATATACTACACTTGCTTGCTGTATATATACTACACTTGCTTGCTGTATATAAACTACACTTGCTTGCTGTATATATACTACACTTGCTTGCTGTATATATACTACACGTGCATGCTGTATATATACTACACTTGCTTGCTGGCTGTATATATACTACACTTGCTTGCTGTATATATACTACACTTGCTTGCTGGCTGTATATATACTACACTTGCTTGCTGTATATATACTACACTTGCTTGCTGTATATATACTACACTTGCTTGCTGTATATATGCTACACTTGCTTGCTGTATATATACTACACGTGCTTGCTGTATATATACTACACTTGCTTGCTGTATATATACTACACGTGCTTGCTGTATATATACTACACTTGCTTGCTGGCTGTATATATACTACACTTGCTTGCTGTATATATACTACACTTGCTTGCTGTATATATACTACACTTGCTTGCTGTATATAAACTACACTTGCTTGCTGTATATATACTACACGTGCATGCTGTATATATACTACACTTGCTTGCTGGCTGTATATATACTACACTTGCTTGCTGTATATATACTACACTTGCTTGCTGGCTGTATATATACTACACGTGCTTGCTGTATATATACTACACATGCTTGCTGTATATATGCTACACTTGCTTGCTGTATATATACTACACGTGCTTGCTGTATATATACTACACGTGCATGCTGTATATATACTACACATGCTTGCTGTATATATACTACACTGCTTGCTGTATATATACTACACTTGCTTGCTGTATATATACTACACATGCTTGCTGGCTGTATATATACTACACGTGCTTGCTGTATATATACTACACATGCTTGCTGTATATATGCTACACTTGCTTGCTGTATATATACTACACGTGCTTGCTGTATATATACTACACGTGCATGCTGTATATATACTACACATGCTTGCTGTATATATGCTACACGTGCTTGCTGTATATATACTACACGTGCTTGCTGTATATATACTACACGTGCATGCTGTATATATACTACACTTGCTTGCTGTATATATGCTACACGTGCTTGCTGTATATATACTACACTTGCTTGCTGTATATATACTACACTTGCTTGCTGTATATATACTACACGTGCTAGCTGTATATATACTACACTTGCTTGCTGTATATATACTACACGTGCTTGCAGTATATATACTACACTTGCTTGCTGTATATATACTACTCTTGCTTGCCGTATATATACTACACGTGCTTGCTGTATATATACTACACTTGCTTGCTGTATATATACTACACTTGCTTGCTGTATATATACTACTCTTGCTTGCCGTATATATACTATATGTGCTTGCTGCATATATACTACACTTGCTTGCTGTATATATACTACACTTGCTTGCTGTATATATACTACACTTGCTTGCTGTATATATACTACACGTGCTAGCTGTATATATACTACACTTGCTTGCTGTATATATGCTACACTTGCTTGCTGTATATATACTACACGTGCTTGCTGTATAAATACTACACTTGCATGCTGTATATATACTACACTTGCTTGCTGTATATATACTACACTTGCTTGCTGTATATATACTACACTTGCTTGCTGTATATATACTATACGTGCTTGCTGTATATATACTACACTTGCTTGCTGTATATATACTACACTGCTAGCTGTATATATACTACACTTGCTTGCTGTATAAATACTACACTTGCTTGCTGTATATATACTATACTTGCTTGCTGTATATATACTACACTTGCTTGCTGTATATATACTACACTTGCTTGCTGTATATATACTATACTTGCTTGCTGTATATATACTACACTTGCTTGCTGTATTTATACTACACTTGCTTGCTGTATATATACTACACTTGCTTGCTGTATATATACTACACTTGCTTGCTGTATATATACTACACTTGCTTGCTGTATATATACTACACTTGCTTGCTGTATATATACTACACTTGCTTGCTGTATATATACTACACTTGCTTGCTGTATATATACTACACTTGCTTGCTGTATATATACTACTCTTGCTTGCTGTATATATACTACACTTGCTTGCTGTATATATACTACACTTGCTTGCTGTATATATACTACACTTGCTTGCTGTATATATACTACACTTGCTTGCTGTATATATACTACACTTGCTTGCTGTATATATACTACACTTGCTTGCTGTATATATACTACACGTGCTAGCTGTATATATACTACACTTGCTTGCTGTATATATACTACACTTGCTTGCTGTATATATACTACACTTGCTTGCTGTATATATACTACACTTGCTTGCTGTATATATACTACACTTGCTTGCTGTATATATACTACTCTTGCTTGCTGTATATATACTACACGTGCTTGCTGTATATATACTACACGTGCTTGCTGTATATATACTACACGTGCTTGCTGTATATATACTACACGTGCTTGCTGTTTATATACTACACGTGCTTGCTGTATATATACTACACGTGCTTGCTGTATATATACTACACTTGCTTGCTGTATATATACTACACTTGCTTGCTGTATATATACTACACGTGCTTGCTGTATATATACTACACGTGCTTGCTGTATATATACTACCGTGCTTGCTGTATATATACTACACGTGCTTGCTGTATAAATACTACACGTGCTTGCTGTTTATATACTACACGTGCTTGCTGTATATATACTACACTTGCTTGCTGTATATATACTACACTTGCTTGCTGTATATATACTACACTTGCTTGCTGTATTTATACGGT